>NW_027505600.1:0-161535 GCF_021521415.1 Bidens hawaiensis
GTTGAAGTTTTGCTTCCTTGTTCGTGATTGTGTGGGTAAGACCGTCACTTGCAGTTACAAGGATGGCTAAACTTTACTTACATCTGACCTGCGTGTAGGTTTTCCTTATTTTTAGCGTTGTGTTTATGCGGGTTTTGCCGCCTTCCACACGTAACGACTTACTTCTTCCCCCATTTGTGCGGTGAATACCGGCACCAGTGTGGGAAGTTCATAAGTATAAAGGTAAGGCTATCAACACATTGTGAAAGGAGAATCATTTCCATTAGAAGTGGCTCTAGGCCTTTTCTTTACAAGTTTGGAATTGATCTACATATAACATTTGCGTAATTGAGCTCCATTCCATGTTCTTGGGATGGGAGTGCCATCGAGCCTTTCGAGCCGGTATGCGCCATTTCCCAGGACTTCTTTGATAATGTATGGCCCTTCCCAGACCGGGGCCAGCTTTCCTGGGAGTTCTTGGTTCGAAGCCTCGTTGTTACGCAGTATGTAGTCTCCTACATTGAAGTTGCAGAGTTTTACCCGCGTGTTGTAGTATTTTTGCATTTGTCGCTTGTAGTTCTCTTCACGCACTGCGGCTAAGTCTCTGCGTTCCTCGGTTAGCATAAGGTCCAACCGTCTTTCCGCATCATTGTCTTCTGGCTGAATCAAGACCCTTGGTGAGGGTAAACCGATTTCGACCGGGACCATGGCTTCAGTGCCATAAGTGAGACTGAACGGGGTTTCTCCCGTACTGGCCTTCTTCAGCGTTCTGTTTGCCCAAAGGACGTGCGGAAGCTCGTCCACCCAGCCGGATCTGTGTTCCAAGAGTCTTTTCTTTATGCCTTCGACGATGCTCTTATTTGCTCTTTCCACCTCACCATTACCTTGCGGGTGTGCCACTGAGGTAAAGGTGTGGGTGATTTGAAGTTCTTTCAGCCACTGTTGTAGCTTCTTGTCAGCAAAGTTGGTGCCGTTATCGCTCACCAAATTCTGTGGAAGTCCAAAACGACAAATAATAAATTCCCAAATAAATTTTTTGATATGTTTCGCGGTTGTTTGGGCTAAAGGTTTTGCTTCTATCCACTTGGTGAAGTAGTCGATGGCTACCACTAGGAACTGAACATTTCCTGCTGCTGTAGGAAATGGGCCTGTCACATCGATGGCCCACTTCTGAAATGGCCATGAAGAAGTGACTGGAACAAGTTCATTCTTCGGGCGGTGCGTGTTGGGTGCGTAAAGCTGGCAAGACCTGCATTTTCTGATGTATGCCAGTGCATCCGTATGCATCCCCGGCCAAAAGTATCCCGCGTTGTTTAGCTTAGCTACAACAGCGCGGGGACCTGCGTGTACTCCACAGATGCCTTCGTGTACTTCCCTTAGGAGGTAGTCAGCATCTTGGTTGTCCACGCATCTTAAGAGTGGGCCAAGAAAGTTACGTCTGTAAAGGATGTCATCGATCAGTTGATAATTCAGTGCTTTACAGCGTAGTTTTCTTGCCTGTGTTTTGGACTCCGGTAGTGTACCTGCCGCAAGGTATTTTATTATTGGTGTCATCCACGTTTCCGTGCCGGTTTGGATGACACAAATTTTCTTGTGCGGGACCGAAGGTGTCTCGAGGAGTTCAATGCGGATATCCTTTCCTAAGTGGGTGAAGGCTAATGATGCAAGCTTGCTTAACGCATCCACAGATTTGTTTTCACTTCGCTTGACGTGTATGACTTTGCAGTCATTGAAATCGCGCATAAGGGATTTTGCTTGTGCGAGGTACAGGGCCATTGTGTCGTTCACGGCTGTGTACGTCCCGTTGATTTGATTGGCTACTAACATGGAATCCACGTGGGCTTCCAAGTTTTTCACTCCCATCTTACGCGCAATTCTCAGCCCAGCCAGGAATGCCTCATACTCGGCTTCGTTATTCGTACTTGGGAAATCCAGTCGAATAGCGTAAGTGTATTCTTGGCCCGCTGGGTTGGTTAGTTTTAGCCCTGCGCCTGAACCCTCGTTATTGGCTGCCCCATCAGTGTAGAGTCGCCAGACATCATTGATGTCTTGTGCTGGAGAGGGTTGAGCCTCTTCCTGGCACTCTTTTTCCCGCGATGCAGGCACTTCTGCAATAAAGTCGGCCAGAACCTGGCCTTTTATGGCTGGTCTTGGCTTATACTTTATCGCGTATTCTCCCAACTCAATTGCCCATTTGGCTAGGCGTCCCGATAACTTGGGTTTGCCTAGAACGTTTGCAAGTTTGAAGTTGGAGAGAATGGTGATTGGGTGACCCTGGAAATATCGTCTTAACCTGCGTGAAGCGTGTATAAGTGCTAAGACTAATTTTTCGAGGGTAGAGTACCGGGTTTCTACGTCTGTTAGGATACGGCTGACATAATAGATTGGCATCTGGATGCCTTTTCGATCTACTAGCAGGACTGCCCCGGTTGCTCTATCAGTTGCGGAAAGGTATAGGATTAACTCCTCTCCCGCTTCTGGTGCTGTGAGTGTTGGGAGTTCGATCAAGCGTGACCGAATCTCCTGAAAAGCTGCTTCCGCTTCTGGTGTCCAGCGGAAGTGCGTTTTCTTTAAACTGTTTCTCAACGTTGACACGAAGGGAAACGACTTATCCGCGTGGTTTGCCAAAAAGCGATTAAGTGCCACTAGTCGTCCATTCAGTGTCTGAGCCTGTTTGATGGTAGTAGGTGATTCCATTTTGATAATGGCTTCGACCTTTTCAGGGTTCACTCTGAAGCCATCTTTAGTGACGATGACCCCTAAGAACTTCCCTTCTTCCATTCCAAAGGCACACTTGCTCGGGTTGAGCTTCATGTTTATCTTCCTGAGCGTGTTGAAAGTTTCTTCGATGTCTTTCAACATCGCTTCTGGGTCAGGGCTTTTGATGACCAAGTCATCCATGTAGACTTCCAAGTTCCTCCCAATTTGGGTGTGAAACTGGTTGTCCATCAGGCGTTGGTATGTGGACCCGGCATTCTTAAGTCCGAATGGCATCATTTGGTAACAAAATGTGCCATCGGGCGTCCGAAAAGCGGTTTTGTCCTGATCATCAACGGCCATGTGGATCTGATGGTACCCCTTATACGCGTCCAGGAAGCATTTAAGGCGGAATGGTGCCAACGAGTCCACCTTAAGATCAATTTCAGGTAACGGATAACAATCTTTGGGGCATGCTTTGTTCAAGTCTTTGAAATCTATGCACATGCGCCATTGTTTGTTATTCTTCGGTACCATAACGGGATTTGCAACCCAAGTTTGATATCTACTAACGCGTACGATGCCTGCGTCAAGGAGTTCCTTGACTTGCGTTCTACACGCGTTAGTTTGTTCTGGCCCCATTACTCTGCGCTTTTGTACGATCGGCGTAACAGCCGGATCGCATTTGAGCTTATGCTCTGCCTTACTTCGGGGTACACCAGTCATGTCAGCTGGTGTCCACGCGAAGATATCGGCGTTCTTTTGTAATAAGCGCTTGAGTAAGATGCGTGTGGGATCAACAATTGTTGGGCCAATGGTGACGGCCTGGTCCGGGTACTTGCCGTTGAAGGCCCATCTTTCTGGTTCGGTGATGGTTGGTTTAGCCATCTTTGGTTTGGGTTTAGATGAGACAGATGCGATGCATACCTGGGGAATGCCGGTGATCATCGCTACACCCTCAGCTGTTGGCCATCCCATCATGCCGTGGACTGAGGATACCACGGCGTTGAATCTTGCCATCCCGTCTCTCCCGAAGAGAATGTCGTATGTGTGGTGTGGCTTCCTCATCACGACAAAGTCCACATCTTCTGTGCGGGAGTGTTTCCCATCTGTAAGAGTGACGGGGAAAGATAGGATACCCAGGGGGTGTTTGTGCTGCCATCAAACCCTTCCATCGAGGCGCAGATCGTTTCCAGGCGTTCCTTGTCTTCGTCATCTAGCTTGTCGAAGAACTGCCTGTACATCACCGTTGACGAGGCGCCGTTGTCAGCAAGAGTGCGAGAAGTGATGTAGTGCCCCAGCTGGCTTTTGATGACGATAGGGCCTTCTTTGCTGGGTCCTCCTGGCACTCGCTGGAAGCGCACCTCAGCTTCCTTCCACGCGTCTGGTTCTGTCCGTTGATGCTGATGTCAACGGGCTTTCGTCCGTTGCCTCGGTACCGGTTGTCGTTCCGTCCTCCCTTCTTGATTGATGCCACCAGGTGTGCCAGTCTTCCATCCTTGACGAATGTTTCAACAATATCCTTCAAGGATGTACACTCTTCCGTACCATGACCTTTTGTCCCGTGGAAGTCACAGGATTTGCTCTGATCCGCATTAGGTCGGTGCCGGATCACTGGAGCTTTTGGCCATGGTAGCTTTTCAGTGGCAAATATCTCCGTGACGCTTTTGGTGAGTGGCGTCCACCGGTGCTTTTGGCTTGAAGGGTGTGTGTGATTTCTTCCGCCAACAAGAGGGTGAGAGCTGGATGAGGTGTCAAAGTTTACCCTTGACTGCCAGATACCTAGCTTCCTCTTTTTGTTCTGCCGGGCGATCCGGACATTGTTCTCTCTTGTCCTCTGCGTGTAGAGGTGTGTACTCTGGGGAAGATCCCTTCCCAGTTGCTTCTCCGTCTCGGCAAAGCGCTTGGCCGCCGTCATGATGGCATCCCATGTTGATGGCATGCCATCCTTACCCGTCAATGTGCGGATAAGCTCTGGGTATTCGGCGCCTTGGATGAAAGCGGCGCGAACGAGATCTTCACTTACGTTGCCGAGACTTAGCTTTTTGGAGTTGAAGCGGGTGATGAAGTCTAATAAAGATTCATCCTCCTCTCTAACGCAGTTGAGGATCGTCCACTGTTCTTCAGTATATTTCCTCTGTTGGCTGAAGTGCTGGCTGAACTTGTTCTGAAAGTCCGCCCAGTCATATATGTGGTGGACCAGTAAACGATCGAACCATGCCCTGGCCGCTCCAACCAGAGTCATCTGGAACATATAACACCACGTGGGTTCCGTCCAGTTACTGACGGTTGCCCCCGCAATGAATCTGTTCAAGTGGTCGTCTGGGTCGGATAAACCATCATAAGTGCCAATGTTGGACATTTTCTTGGCACTTCTCGGGGCGATTGCTTCCGCAATGTCCCTTGCGAATTTTGACTTTCCTGCATTTGTAGCAGTTGGCCTAAAGGTTTTTGAGAAGTCACGTGGGTTTCTCTCCGCATTTGTTGGTTTAAAAGCTTCCCCAAAATTCCTTTTTGGCTGGAAGTCCGTTTCCTTACGCTTCCCTTTCGCCTTATGGCGAGGGTTTGCGTCGATATCGGATTCTTCTCTCTCCTCGTCTGAGTACTCGCACTCGCTGTTCATATTGAGCTGTTGGCGAGTACTGCCGAATTCGTCAGCCTGTTGAACTGAACGCAAGCGTTCATCCAATTCAGCTTGGAACTCTCTTTGACGTGCTTCGGCCCACACCTTCACTTGATCTAGTGTTTGGCGAGGGGCCCTCGTTCGTTTTTCCAACTGGGCATCAGTGAACCCCAGTGGAATATTTACTGCACTTGCCCCTGCTTGGGTAGTCGGGGTAGTGTTCGTAAGATTTGTATAACCGCCGGTGTTTCCCCCAGTTGCTGGGGTTGTGGTTACCGGGGTTTCTTGGTCGGTTACTGGCCTTGGGACCGGAGTAACGTTAACCATTTCTTCAGAAATTTTGAAAAAACTAAATTAGTTCTAGCTTTTATGCACGGATGGCGCCAATGAAGAAACACTAGGTGAACCCACGGGCAGATTATAGGTAATCTGGGGGTTAAGTAATGTTTCCCACGAGAATGAGGTCCAGCAGAGAAGGTTGTTCTTCAGGGGACCTGCAAAACAGACACCGTAAGCTCGTCACTGAGAAGGGGGGGGGGGTTCCTCCTTGTGACCACCCTCCGGCGTGAGAATCAGACTAGATTGCTCTGAATATAAGTGTATATCAAGAGATTGCTAGATAAGATTGAGATATCAGATGATGTCCTTACCATTCCAAGGTGTTGGAGTATTTATAGCCGAATGTAGGTTTCCAAGCAGGTACAGCCGGCTGAATAGTATTCCTGTTCTACCAACAGTGGACTACGCACAGGCCATGCTGGTTGGTGGATAGGTTACGGCCAACAGTAATAAGGTCGGCTGTATACTGTTCCTTTACTGCCGGCTACGCACTGTTCCACCAACTGTAGGCTGCGCACGTCCCATCGTAAGGGTTGGTGAGTAGGCAGCGGCTAATAGTGACAAACAGTACTAGAGGGTGCTCCTCCTCGTATTGTTGTCGGTGAGCTGTCAACCTGTGATTAGTTCATGGGCTGCTCTGGTCAAATTGTCTGTTCCGCCCATACCTTAGTAGGTATAGTACGAAAGACCTTCCAGAAGCATACGGACTGGCTCATTTAGGCGGGAGTATTCCCGCCTTGCTCATTCCTTCATGTGACTACTGAAGTAACGAATGCCTTGTGCGTGTAGCCTTGCTGTTAGTGCGGGTAGCCTTCCCTGATGGCTTGTATCCGCAGCTGCGGGAACAGGCGGGGTACTTCACCATTGGGAGGCTTTCCCTGCGGGTACAGCTGGCGTACTGCGCGTAAGGTTCTTTGAGCATGGTGGGTCCTGCTGGAGCAGTTGGTCATTGCGTAGACGTCCCTGTTCAAGGTGAGTCTTGCGGGTCCAACTGGGCTCTGCTGGGACCTACCTCTTCAATGGGTGTGATGTGTATCCCAAAGTTTTATATTGCAATATTAAAAAGGTATACTGCAATCTCATGTAGTTATTTCTATAGTTTAAAAGGGTACACTTTGTTCTACATCCATAAGATGACGGTTAGGGGCGGTCCAACTATTTTAGAGGCTTAAAACATAAAGAGAGTTTGAGCCTTTGAGGCACTTACCGAAAGTTAGAGAGATGAATTATAAAACTTATAACCAAGCTATTGCGGTGTTTCATATACAAAAATACAACATTTTCAGTTTTGTTTTAGAAATGAAGTTTGATATATATATATATATAGGCATATATATATACATTTCATTAATTTTATTTAAATATATAATACAAGTTCAAATAGAAAACAAATAGAATAAAATGTCTCAAGAATTGAGAGATTAAAAAAGTCATGATTTAACTTACTAACAAAATTATAAAACAAAGAAGAACGGGAATTGAACATGTGTGGTTCAGATTACAAGATGAAAAGTTAAGAATATCACCATTGGAACAACATACTAGACTGTTTCATTTTACCAACTACTTATAATAAATATGTGATTCAGTATATATATATACATCGAAAGCTATTTAACGGAGGCCCTAGTTTTTTGAGGCATTAAACCCTAGCTTTACTTGCTAATACTATAGGGCCGACCCTGATGACGGTTCATACTTCATAGTGAAGACCCTTTTTACAATTTATTTTTTTAGTTATATGTGATTTTTTCTATGATGTTTGGTGAAATTCTCGATTTCAGCCTTTCATATCCTATATTTTCATAAAGTGCTAATTAAGTATCAAAGCAAGTAAAAAAAGCACAAACATTCACAATTGTTTATTGGTTGTAAATTAACAATGATTGAATTTAAATAATTCTAACTATGGACTATTAAGAAATAATAGTCTCAACTAACAAGTTAGTTGCTGAATGTCCCATCTTTTAACAATTTGTTCCCAACAAGTCGTGACTAACGGAAACTCAACATTTTCGTCCCAAACCACTTTGTAATATTAGATTGGACCATTAGAAACATTTTTCTACTAAAAGCCCCAATTATTTGGGTTGCTAGAACCCTAAAACCATCATCGAAGTCAACGGCGGTAGAAGAAGAGGGTCGCACCATCTTTGTGACGGTGATGGGTGGCGGTTTGAGGCAAATCCGGCTGCCACTTAGATGATAAACTAGGGCTCCTAAAACGGGGGAAAAAGACTGTTCGTTTGTCTAATCGGGTTGAGAATCAGTCAAATCCCTAACATGTAAAAGGTTTCCAGCTACAATGGTGTTCTAAGTGTTGGTGGTTGGTTGGTGGTGATTAAGTTAGTGGTGGTGGTGGTGTTCACGTCATGGTTGATGGTGGTGGTGTTCAAGTTAAGTTTTCTTGTGAAAGGGTTGGGTTTTACAAATAAAAATACGTTTTTCTGGCAACCGTAAGCTTCCATTAGTCGCAGGTCGATGAAAACAAATATGTTAAAGGACGTGATCGTCAGCAACAAATTCGTTAGTTAGGACTGTTATTTTACAATAGTCCATAGTTGAGATTATTTATATCCAATTTTTCGATTAACTACTAGTCATAGGATTATACGATGTGAAAAAAGAAGCAATCCAAGCACAGTTCCACATGGTGAATAACAACACCATCATCTTCAAGGAAGTAACAAAAGTGAGTTCTAATTTAATCATTTAAGGTAACACAACCTTATCATGTTAGCTGCCAGAAACCTAATAACTAAATTCAGATGAAATTTCCATTTTCATCCACAAATTGTTTTATATAAAAGATTACATTACAGTTCCATAAAAAAACTTACACAACAATCATTGTGAAAATATGATTTGAAACACCTATTTTGACTTCATAGTACAAGAACAATTCTTGCTAAATCTTCAAGAACAAAGGTTCTTATTTGATTGTAAGTAACAAGGGATTGCGAATGGATTTCAACGTGTCAATGATGAATATGAACGTATATGAGCGTACCTTTGGTAGAAAAAAAACGACCAAATAAGGTTCCATGAGTGCATGACGCGTTATAGCTTTGTTGTCAAAAAACTCTTTGCCGACTCACTCTTTAGGCCACCACACCATTAATACGGTCCTTTTAGCCAAACGGTCATTCTTACCATAATTTCGTATATTTTCATCTAAGCCTATTAATTTTAACTTTGGCATGTTTACACTTAGGCCCGCTACCTCTAAATCAACATTTAAGGCTCGAAATTTTTTGGATGTTACATAAATTTGTTTATAAACTAATCAATATAAAAAATATGTAGAATCTTGATTCATCTTTGACATGCTTGAACTTATCATCTTTTCCTCATTGCTTTTTAGCAATCAACAAATTTATAATTATTCACCCAATTTATAAAATATTTGAATTTGATAAAAGGTTTTATAACAATCATGTTCTTTTTAAGTATTTTAATATGTGTTTGGCAATGAAGATTAATAAGATACTTAGTATGAGGTGTTGGGGATTCTAGTTATTCCTTGACAAACTGAACCAATTCCAACTAAACATCGGTAGTTTCGGTACCAATGTCAACACTGTTATAGCCGGTACCGATATAAACCAAACGATTCCAACTAATAACCATTTTCATTTTTTTGGTTTTCGTAATTGTGCTTACTTTTTTCCCCAACTGTTTTTTATAAACTCTATTGGAAATAAAGTTCTATTCAAAATCAAGTAATCTTTTTTTGGTGTCATAAAATATACGAGGTCAGTACCATGATGAACCGAACGGTTTCTAATCGAACGACATCAATACAAATATTGATATTCGTTTTTATCTCTTTCGATCACCATACCAAATACTGATATCCTATTAGTAGTATTACGAATCTAACTGACGACGACCGAAACCCGTCACAAAGCGCAGAAAGTAGCACTAGTTATTTTAACAAAGTGCATTTGGTTCACGAGTTAAAAGTTAATAAATTATATGGTGACATAATAGAAGTAGATCCGGTGTGATACGGGTAACACCCACCTTTTGGCGTGATCAGTTGGGCATTAAAAGATGTTCCACGATGTTAAACGTGAATCTGTCGTGTCTCCGTGGACCCCTTCTCCACATTATTATTATTATTATTATTATTATTATTATTATTATTATTATTATATAAACGAAAACCCAAAAGTCCTAAGTCGCGATGGGGTCGTTCCCCCTTTTTTGGAGTCACCAGATTTGCTTAATTTTTAAATGGAGGCTTCTTATGCATTTGACCCAAATTCACGGGTATGAGTCTTATCAAACCCAAATATTTCTTAAACGGATTATAACGTCTCATTAAATTAAAAACTAATCTAATCAAGTATTTAATTTAAAAATCCTATTAAGTAGGGATATACCCAACATTAATATCTGATTTATTTAAAAAAAGTTATATATTATTTATAATTAAAAAACCAATTTTATGGTAAAAAAAATAAACGGCTCTTGGGTCTCGTCAAACTCATATAACTTTTAAACCGGATTATAACATCTCATTTATTTATGAAACAATTTATCATTAAGCCATAAGTATATTGTTAACTTTCATACAATTAAAAAAAATAAAAATTCAAAAAATAAATAAATATTATAAACAAATAAGATAAAACAACCTCCGTAATACGGGGGATAAAAACTAGTTATTCATATAAATATTGATATTATATTATTATCCTTTCAAAAAAATAGTTAGATAAGTGGTAAGCCGGAGGAGGCCTGGCCTACCCTAGCAAAGACGTAGGTTTGATTTCCGTTTGAGTTGATTTAACCGATATTTAGGTGAATGGACGAATTTAGGTTTTAATCACGGGTTTGAACACTACATGGAACGAGTGTTTTTACTGGTTTCATCCGGTTCTTGTGCATCAGTGGGTACAGTCTCACAGAGGTCGAAGAGTCGACCTTGAAGATAGCCCCGTGCAAGGTAAGTTTACAGTGATATCATCCATTTCTGTCGTTGAGCTAAAAATATGTGATTTGAGTGAAAAAAAATTAAATAAGAGATGATGAGGCACCAATATGAGTAGGGTGCATTGGCTTCCAGCCCACATGATAATACCGTCGTCACCCCATGTGGATAGTGTGAATGACTTCATTTCATGACAAAGGTTTGTCACATAAAATGGATTTGTTTTTGACATTTATTGCACTTAAAAAACTAAAAAACAAACAAAAAGTTTTATGGTACTTGTGAGTAGGTGTTGTCAATGAATTTTTAGTTTATGGGTACTTGATGATAGAAATGAGATGACAGTGCAGGATTGGGCGATGCATGGGTAGTAAACAAATCGTTAACTGAAATTAGGCATATTAATTTACAAGTTATGGGGTAAGTTAAAATCAAACCATGACTGAAAAAACTCATTAACTAAAATTAGTAATAGCCAAACAAAACCGACGGTTAGATTAAATGAATATGATTAATCGACCATTTAGCTAAGGTTACGGTTAATACGTCTCCCTTAACCAACTTTAACTGAAACGAACCTTGTATGCTAATGTTTTACCAAATTTTATATATCCATTTCAATATTTATACCTCTTTATCTAGCTTTAAGCATTTAAGTTTATCTTGCAACTATCTTGAGACCGACATGTTTCAACTTTGAAACTTCATGATTGAGTTTGGAATCACCATAGTCGGGCCAGTCTCAACTAGACAAAAAATGGACAATTAACTGAAATTAATCGAAATCGACCCATAATTGACAGTTCGCCACCAATGTGTTGATGGTCAACTAGGAAGTGGGATAAGCAAAGTCGTTAAACACTTTGAGTTGGGAAGATTTGGTAGGGTTCAAATCTTACAAGACGACAACAATTAAAGAAAATTCACCATTGAAATAAAACATAAACTGACAATAACTGACTTATGGTTAACCAACCATTTCGGTTAGGTTAAGTAGTCTTTCATAACCAACCTTAGTTTTGGTTGTAGTTAAGCTCCAATAATCGAACCAAACTGACTTTCCACACCCCTATACGAGGATGGATTATGGACATGTTCAAAATAAAATGCTTATATATATATTGAGAGACATATTTTATCTAAAACTCATGCTTTAAAGTTTAAACCTTTCAAGTCTAATCAAGGATTCATATTAAAGTGTGTTCCATGTAAGTTTAGTTATATTGCTCTTAACATTCAATACGTCTCTCATAACCATATTTTTATGAGGCATACAAAGAATGTGGATATATTTATTGTTACATAAATTGTTTAACAACTTACTTTCCATAGAAGAATTTGCATAGTCGTTTGAGAATACATTATTTTTAGTGAATGTCATGACTATCCTCCTTCTTAACATTCAAGAAACGTTATGCCTGACTACCTATATTCTTTATGTAAATTATAATTGTCATCAATAAAATGTGTCGTCAAAACATATATATTATCCCGTGTTTATATGTTGATTATTAGGCACACTCTTTGTTTACTCCTCACGCCATGTGTATTGAGGTGTCGCCCCTCTCATCTCATCTACAAATTGTTAGTTAACTAAATTACAACCAAAACATAATAGGGATGTTAAGGTGGGTAAGCCTGTTGGGGTGCTATTGTGTTAACGGGGCAAAGGCTCCAAGTGATGGGGCCACGATCAAATCCAGCCAATTAAATTTAATCACTCACATTTTATTTTAACACAACAATAATTTAATGAGGATTTTTTACTTTTTAGTTAAACAACAATATAACTTGAAGAGATGTTAAAAGAAGGGCAAAATTTTCTATATACTCTTTAAATCTATATATGTGATTTCGTAAGTTATACACATATATAAACTTCGTGATCGGCATATCCTTCATTTATATTTTTATTACTATACTAACCTTATTAATTAAAAATAAGAAAAAAAAAACTATATAATAGAAATTTTGATTTTTTTAAACAGTTTTCTCATTTTATTCGTAATTTTGTGGTTTTATTATGATCAAATGAGCTTGGAAGATGTTCATGCCTCACCTAATCACTTGGAACTTCACAAGAAATTCTCCCTCGATTCTTCTCCATCACACTCGTGATCACCATCACCCAGTGATTTATTTTTATTTATTTTTTTTTTGAGGGGGGGGGGGGGGGGGAGGGGGTTGCGATGGTGTTGGGAGCACCTCATCCCCCTTACATTTATATAATTTGTAGAATAAATGCCAAAACAAAAATTAGAAAAATAAGAATATATTCATCAAATCACATGCCAAAAATAGAAATTGAATAAAGCGAATCAAGAAAGGTGTCTTATTAGTTATCGTTGGTCCATAATAACAATAATTGGCGTTTTGTTTTCAAAGTATATATCCATGTAAATGTCATTCATGCTTTGGTAGGATGGTAAAATAGTTAGGGTATGGAACATAGGGTCAAGGATGCTTAATCCTTTAGAGATTTAGTTGCTCAAAAAAATATATACAAATATATATGTGCCACTAAGTCTAAGTCTACGTTCTAATGGTCAGAGGTTTTCAGGCTTTCTTTCTGTGAAATTTCGAGTTCGACACCCTATAGTGTAAAAAAAATCAAATGATTGAAATCTCGTCACATGATTCAAACCTGGATATCGATAATTTGTGAGCTAAAGGCTTACCACGGATACAAAAGCCAAAAGAATAAGTTATGTTAAAATTTTAAGGAAATCAACAAAATACATAAAAGTTATTTGTTTTAAAATTCAAGGAACTAACTATAATCATGGGGTCATGCAAGGTTGAAAAAACCGTTAGACGGCCGACTGGGAAGTTGGGAGTACTCGGCGTTAGTTGGAGAGTACCCGAAGATGACTCACTGAGAACTCTGCCTAGGCGGTGATTATTCGTTGAGTACTCGTTGCTTAGGCGCGCTTTTTACAACCATGGGCTCATGGCTATCTGTTTATTTCTAAAAAGCATAACTAACTTCAGACTTGTTAGTAGCTTTCGATATTAGGGTTACAACATTACCATACATGACACATTAAACTCGAATAAATAACTTCAAAGCCTTATTAATTTGACTTGGTAAAATCATTTTCTACATTTCTCAATAAAAAATAAAAATAGATTTGTTACTTGATCCGGTTTATATATAATAAGCTCTTAATTAATAACATGGGCGGTACACTTTTTTAATGAAGAGACCCATGTGCCGTAAGATTAGTAATACGTTTAAAAATAGGATACAGTCTGTTGGAATCAATATAGAGCCAATAGTAGTTAGTTTACTGAAAAAAATATTATTTGTCTTTATACATTTGCAATTTCATTAGATCAATTAGTTACGTTATAAAAAATACTAGTAGAGTTTTAGACTTGTTGTATGATAAGAGTACTTTGTGTTTAATAAAGAGGTTCCCGTATAAAATTGGATTTTCAATGTGAAGTGGAGGATATATTCACGAAACTTTATGTGTACATAATCACAAATACTTTATTTATATAGTCACACAACCTTTTTTTTATATATTTAAAAAAAGGAAAATTGGTTTTAAATAATCTCAACTATTCTCTATTGGCAAATAACAGTCCCAACTTTACACTTGGCTGGTGGCGGTTCCAACTAAAGGTGTATTTGTTTCCAATGGTTTGCGACTAACGAAATGTTAACCCCGTTAGTTTGGTGCTTACATGTCACGCCTAGTTGTCAAAAATTGCTTACGTGGCAGCTGACATGACATGTGGCTATTTATAATTATATTAAAATATTATTTAACCCTACCCAACCTCCCCTCACCCCTTTCTGCAACCACAAGTCACAACTTCATATCCAGCACTCAGACGAGCCACCACCACCGCCTTCACTGTAAATTGGATTAACCTTACATCAGGTTTTAGTTTCTTAAGCCCAAAACGAGTCAAATATAGTTCATCGGAGGAGAAGATGCATAAGTATCAAAAATCTGAAGCCTATATGTTCGCGTTTCAAATAAATATTGTGACTAATCGAAGTTCCCCAGAGTTACAAAACCTGCAACTCAATTTTACGGTGATGCGGATTCGAAATTACGGTAATTGATTGAAGATCTTATGAAAGAGAGAAACAGAAAGAGAGAAGGACTGTTGCGAATCGAGAGGGATAAAGCGGCTAGGGTTATGCCAACGTATGGTGGCTCAACGGTAGCTAACATTAGCGGTAGAAGGGCTAAGGCCTGACAGTGGAAGGTTTATTTAGCATAGACCGGTGATGGTGGTCGTAGGATTCTGATAGGTGGACCACGTTTCACAAATACCTGAACCACCTGAAGTTTTTCATAGGGTTGACAGTGGCCGGAAAAATTAAGCCATGGTGGTGGGTTGAAAACGGAGATTGTGGTTGTGTGTTGAAGATGGTGTTCAGAAGGATGGGAGATGAAGTGGTGGTTAAATAATATTTTAATATAATTATAAATAATTTAAATAGCCACATGCCATGTCAGCTGTCACGTAAGCAATTTTTGACAACTAAGCGTGACACGTAAGCACCAGACTAACGGGGTTAACATTTCGTTAGTCGCGGACCATTGTAAACAAATACACCTTTAGTTGGAACCGCCACCAGCCAAGTGTAAAGTTGGGACTGTTATTTGCCAATAGGGCATAGTTGAGATTATTTAAAACCAATTTTTTTTAAAAAAAAAAACTGTGTGATTATATAAATAAGGCCTGAAACAACAAAATTTTAAAAATATGAATTTTAATATAGCAATAGTCTAGTCAAATTAAAGATATTCAAATTCTCAGTTTTATAATATAAATTTTGTAAAAATAATGAAGCGTATTCAAACTTTAAAAAAGATAACAAAAAGTCAACAATTATAATTTATAAGTTATTATATTTTGTACTAATTTTCCAGATAGAATTGACGGCCTGTCATAAACGTTGATTAATCTTTATCAAGTGTGGAGATTATTTCTTTTAGAACGACGACTTTTTGTATATTGACCATCGTGCTCTTCAAATTTACGTTGGTTTCAGAGTTTAGCTTGAGTGTACTCTTAGAAAACCATACCGCAGACCGACCCTTGACATTCGTTGTGCCACCACAAGAGCAGAACTCTATAGAGTAACACACGATGGGACAAAAACTCGGGTGGGTCCAGGGTTCAAACTGACAACCTGTGCATAAGGCTTAGCTTATATTCTTTGTTGCCAATATCCAACAAAAGTGATACATGTGAGATTCGAGATTGAGTCTTCACATGAAAATCCAAGTCTCCTACCAGTTTACCACTATGCTACAATGTTGACGGTTACGACCTCGACCTCTACTGTTGCGACCTCCATTTCTGTTACAATCGGAACCGTAGGTGATGGTGGTGTGGTGTTGACAGTGGTCTGAAGAGGTATGTGCTTCTGATTTCTACTGTTGACGGGTTCTACCTCAATAGTTTAGTTTGGGGTTTCTACCTATAAGCTTTCGCTCTATTAATTAATGTTGGTTTGTTGAAATGCATGGACTTATGAGTTCGTTCGAAAGTTTAGAGCTGAGTGTTGTTTGTTCGGTGGGTTCATGGCTTCAGTGGGAGTTTTGAGTCTTGGGTTTGTTTTTCTGATGATCTGAGCATCCGGTTTTCACATTTGGGGTTATATGTTGCACGTGGTGTTCATGGCTTGAATGGTGTTTAAAGACCATGATGAATCTGACCACTGCATCATATTCTATCTCCGCAAAATAGATTTACTTCAGTTCTGTGATATATGATTTTGATCTGATCTAACATTATTTGTTTATATATGTGGTTGTGAATGTGTGTGGATATATGAATTGCTTTTTAGTCGCCGGTATTGAAAATTGGGATTTAAACCATTGTGATGACCGGTTCAAAAACGAAAAAAAAGAATAAAAAACCATTGTGATGGACTTCGTTGTGTATGATTTTTATTATCTCGGGTGTTTTGTATCAATTTGTTGTATCATAACATGAATAGCCAATGCTACACAGTTTGTAAACTTAATTCACACGTTGCTACTGCATAGGGCTAATTTAGCATTAATGTAGCTTTACTTGATTCTTTCATGGCATATGGCTAATATGGCATCACAAGTTGAGCATTGACTTGGGTACCATCAATCTTATGTTTCGGTTAACAACATTCAAATCAACCGTCACAGTTCTATGTTTCAGTAAACAACATTAAAATAGATCGTCACAGTTCCCCGCAACACGGGCTGAAATTACTAGTTCCTAAATAATTAATGGAAATAGATTTATAGTTTATATAAGTATTCCATTGTTAAACGTAATCTCATTTGCATAATTGCGAAAAATCTACACTTGATTTCCATTCAATTATGTTTACAAAACATACATGTTTCTCATTCCTTCATAATCATTCATGTGTATGGGAGTCACCAAACTTTAGTTCGGTTTGAGAACGTGCCAACCTATGTATGTGGGGGAAGTTGTTTCTATATTTGACATTGGTCGTCGAAGAGCGATTGAGGACATCGTGGTTTGTGGAGGTCCGTTCTTTGGGTATCTCCAATGGAGGTTGGCATCACTTCCGACCCGTTGTGGGGGGTTGGGTCTCTGTTCGGCCGAGGATGTATCTACATTTGCTTTTGTGGCTTCGAGAGCACAGTCGTGGTGTTTGCAAGACCATATTATTCGGGGTTGTGATATTTATGGGTTGGACTCTGATTATGGGTGTGCGATGGATCGTTTACGTACTTCACTTCCAGATTTTGATCTTAGCGGGTTCTCTAATTAGGACACCGCCCCCCCTAAAGCCCAACATGTTGTGGCGAGTGCGTTATTTAATGGAATCGTCAAGAGTTTAGAAGTGAAGTTTGATCTATCCCCTCGCCAAAAGGCGGTGTTTGAGTGCCTTCGGGCTCCTCGGGCTCAGGATTTTCTAACGGCCATCCCCATTGAAGGATTAGGCCAACGTATGTCGGGTTTGGAGTATCGGGCTATCCTTAAGTACCGGTTAATGATCCCTATGTTCCCGACTGATGAACCTTCCCAATTTGTCGCAAGGTATGTTTGGATTCTTTTGGTGACCATGCGGTGCATTGCAAAGAATTGTCTGGCTTTAAACACATACATGATTGGTTAGGGATGTTCTGTGTGATGTTCTTAAACGGGCATGGATTTCTGCTAAAAAGGAGGCCCCTGTTAACTTTCTCATGGATCCTCTTGAAGGGATGTCTACTTTACGACCAACTGATATTCATGTGTTCGGGTGGGCAGGGGGAAACACGCCTGTGTGGATCTTACAGGAGTGTCTCCTCTTGTTGGGCTCAGGGACCGTGGGTGTTGTGGGTCAGGTTGCGTTGAAGGCTGAATCGGAGAAAGTTGTTAAACACGAGAAAGCTTGTTCAGATAATCAACATGTCTTTCTACCATTTGCCTTTGACACATTTGGTTTTCTGGCCCCAGAGGCTGTGAAATTTTTGAGTAGGGTTCAGCGCGTCGTACACGGAATCTCTTCAGCTTCTAGGTCCCAAAGCTTCGTTTTTAGCAGGATTGGCTTTGCTATTCAAAAGGGGGTTGCGGCGTAGCTTGTTGTCCGTTTGCCTGTCACTTTATTGTAATCGTTTTATAGTAAATTATATTTTATTTATATTCCATATTATCAATATGAATAAAGAAGACACTGTATGAAATCGAATCGTAAATCAAGTGAAAATTTGTGATAACTATTAAAGTATTATTGACTTTGATAACGAATCGAAAATTCTCAATAGTTAAATTGGAAATACGCTTTATTCAACACCAAGTTTTAGTTTAAAATATTGAAAATCAAAATGTTCAAATATATAATATCTTGTATATTGTAAGGCAAGAAATTGCATTTTTCATCCTAGTCAAGATAATAGCAGTTAATGAGTTTGTGGTGGAGTGATAAGAAAAGGAATTAGTATTTGATGTCACAAGTTTGTTTCGGCGGCATCAGGTAATGATAAGAGACTAAGCGAATACGTGACATTAATTAGTTGGATCCTTGAACAGAACGGTTTTATCTAACGACACTATCGTGTCTTCGGGCGAGCGTTCGCGGACATTGGCCTCAGGTGAGAGTTTCCCCGAATCAAAAGTCAAGTGTATCTTGATGTAATGAATTTATCACGTACCTCATTTAAATGATTCGTTTCGTTTAATAAAAGTTAAGATAAGAGGATAAAGTCAACAACATTGCAAAAGAAAAAAAAAGGTTTGGGAAAAACAAGGCGTATCGACAAGGCAAAGCGGTGTTTAATTGACTATGTTCTTTATTCATATTACCTGCAATGTCGATGTCTTGTCCTCTTCAAGAGTTGGGTTGGAATCATTTATTTTTAATTAAATTAAATATTTTTCAAGAGATTTTTTGGGATAGATGTAAATAACTAAATATATATTACAAAATATTACAAAAAAAGCCACGTCAATGCGTAGGGTACCGATACACCAAATTTCCAAGAATGAGAACCAAAACAAGAAAAAGATGCAATCTATGACACACTTGAATACAAAATAAAAATAATATAATAAAAACTATGAAAAGATATTAAGAATATTTTATCAAAATTTTCTTTTGATAAGAATAAAATAATAATAAAACTATTATAATATATAAAGACACAATTAGAGAAAATTGTAGAGAGCAAACACGAAAGAGAATTAAATTTCGTCATATTGAAATTCAAGTTTTACACTCTATATTACCCTTTATATATAAACTAAAAAAAATATTGTTTTTCACTTATTTAACTTATTTCATTCTTTATATTGTTCATCATTATATATAATTAGGTGAAAAAAATAGTAAAATGAGAGGTTATGAGTAAAATATAGATAGAAATAAAGAATGAGACGTGAGATGCTTTTAGGATATATATAAATTTAAAAAAAAAATGATGGTTTTTGATTAAGAGATGGAGATAGAGATGACTATTCTTAATTTGAACAAGATAAGGAAGATATATAATAATCAGAAAATAGCTCAATCTATTGGTTGTCAAACGAAACATATATGGTAAGTGTAGGAACATGGTGTACCGACTTCATTTTTATAGAAAAATAAAAACCGCTATTGAAAGTAAAAAAATATTTAGAATGATCGAGCCTTTTAACGATTCTTAGTGGTAATGGTAGTTGTTACATTCAGATTTGTTCAACACTTCAGACACAAGAACAAATCGATTTTTGCAAATTTACAGTAAAATTTCATTAATTTTGAACATATTTTATAGTCCCGATAAATTATCAGTAGACGTGATGTATATGAACTCAAACTGCTATTTATGTAAAAGAAAATTGTGTGTCGGATATAACTATTCCTGATGTGATAAACTCATAGTTATAAATATCATGTACACTAACATGGTTTCACATGATTTTAGAAATTACGCATCTATGATTATCTAGGAAGTTATCTCATGTCACTTTAAACACAATAATAATGGTATCAAGGTTACAATATTTTGTTAAAAACATTCATCATACAAAGTTTGCGGACATTCTCAAACCAACATAAGGCGAATATGTTTTATTATCAACATGCCAAACACAAAATTTGTTCGGTGTTCGCATTAGAACTCAAGGTCTATTACATCGAATCGATTATCTTTTTTTCTTTTTTTTTTTTTTTTTTTTGAAGAGATTCTAAATATAATTTACTATAAAACGATTACAATAAAGTGGCAGGCAAACGGGCAACAAGCTGCGCCGCAACTCCCTTTTGAACAGCAAAGCCAATCCTGCTAAAAACGAAGCTTTGGGACCTAGAAGCTGAAGAGGTTCCGTGTACGACGCGCTGAACCCTACTCAAAAATTTCACAGCCTCTGGAGCCAGAAAACCAAATGTATCAAAGGCAAATGGTAGAAAGACATGTTGATTATCTAAACAAGCTTTCTCGTGTTTAACAACTTTGCCCGATTCAGCCTTCAACGCAGCCTGACCCACAACAAACCCACGGTCCCTGAGCCCAACAAGAGGAGACACTCCTGTAAGATCCACACAGGCGTGTTTCCCCCCTGCCCACCCGAACACAAGAATATCAGCTGGTCGTAAAGTAGAAATAAAAAACATAATATTTTTTATAAGTTTATTTTAAGATATAATATGAACTAACATGACTGTGTACATCAATTTAATTTTTATATTCGTTACTGTTCGCCTTGTGTCGGTCTCGACCTAACAAATAGTTATTTACATTTATTTATATATTTTATTTACATTTAAAGAAAGGTTCTTTTAGTCACTACGGTACACCACCTTCCGGACGTCAATTTCACGTTTCAATCCACTTGAATCTCTTCCAAAGTCCAACCGACACGTTTTAATATCCTATATTTAGTGTTTTCTTGTTGTGTTAATTACGCACAGTAGAAACATGAAATGAATCTGACCTGATCCATGACGATGTTCCCCGGTCTTCGAGATAAACGAACCACGACTCGATCTTTTTCTCCGGTAACTTGAGATCTGCAATGGCTTTTTGGGGGTGTGGAGGTGACTGCTAAGAAATCTCGAGGATCTCTTGTTTACAGACACAAAAATGGTTATGGTGGTGGCTCTTATTGAGAACAACAACCCTTAATAAGGAGGTGGAGACCTCCTTATATAGGGAGCCTCATGGCCACCATCATGGTACCCTAATGGGCCTAGCCCAGTTAGGGTTACCTCCACAAAACCCCCTCAGCCCAATAATATTGTATTAGTCCATAAAATAAAATAAGCCAAACATAATAAATTAAGGTCGTAAGCCGGGTTTAGTACCATACCCCTACAAGCCCCCCAAGTCCAGTGTTGCTCCTAGGCGTGCAAGCGTTTAGGTGGAGCGCTGGACTTCATAAGGTGTGTTAGGATATGAGGCAGTTTTTTCCCCTTTCTTCGGCCTTGTCTTTATTGTCTTTGAGCTTTGAGAGGTTTTCTCCATGATGGTGACATGTTGTGATCCTTATGATAATGATGGTGCACTGGCATGAATAGAATATAGCACGCATCATAACAATAGTGGCGCGGGGCCTGATAAAAGATAGAGTGCGCATCTCGATAATAATGTAATGCAACTTGCGCGCGAGGCAGCTTACGAGCTATGAAAATAATGAAGCTTGCGCGCGAGGCGACTTACGAGCTATAAAATAATGAAGCATGCGCGAGTTGCGGCTTATGAGCTATAATATGATGATAATGATTGACCCACAAGGGCCTCTTCTACGCAGGATGACTATCCCGGCTTGTCTTCAAAATAATAATGGAGGCACAAACGGCCAGATAATAATAATAATGTCATAGGTGCTTGCGCGACTCGTAGCCGAGCCTGCAAAAACATATAAACTAACAGTGGATGTATTACAAGGTTCCCATCCTCGGGCAAATTATGAGGTATGCCTAACCTACGTTGGCGCGTGGCCGTTTGGGATATTATTAGGCTCCCGACCTTTATGTTTGGCGCGTGGCCATGTGGGATATTATTAGGCTCCCGACCTTTATGTTTGGCGCATAGCCGTATGGGTTTATGAGGATTCCCAACCTTTAAGTTTGGCGCTATAGCCGTATGGGTTTATAAGGATTCCCAACCTTTAAGTTTGGCGCGTGGCCGTATGGGTTTATGAGGATTCCCAACCTTTAAGTATGGCGCGTAACCGTATGGGTCTATGAGGATTCCCAAACCTATGTATTCGGCGCGTAGCCGCGTGTTCTGCATTAATATAAGCACAATTTTTGTGCCATTTCATGCAAATCTTATATACTCATACTTTTCGTTTTGTTTTATTTTGATTGTTAAACCAAAATCAATATAGGCAAAAAGTTTGAGGTTTTGTAAAAACTTGTGAAGTAATTCACATACTTGAGGAATTTGTAACCAAGCATGTGCTATTGTTAGCGTTCTGGGATTTGGCCGCGAGGATTCCACGCTTCCGACACGAGTGTTCCGTGCCTCTGACGCGAGAATTGTTTTCGCTTTGCCATGAGAGTTCCACGCCTCTAACGCAAGTGTTCCGCGCCTCTGACGCGAGACTTCTTTCAGATCGCGGAAGGTTTCCTTGTTATACTTGTAGAGGGGGGTAAATGTCAACAGCTTAAATCCTTATTTTGTTATCATAATAAATATGACTCAAGAGTTGAGGGGGCTGTTTTGAAAATTTGGAAATTAATTCCTCCATCAAGACTTTGTTGTCATGTGACATGTGATGATACTGACAATGCTTACGTTGCACTACTGACATGCTATAATATTATTTATTTAGCTAACTGTTTCTTGTTCGAAGACCCACAAATTTGTAAGGGATGCCGTGTCGGAGCAGAATAAGACCTCCGCCCCAGTTTGTCGATTTCAAAAAGTTGCGTTGTGAAGATGTATGCGTTCTTTAGTGATCGGTGTTGGTCTAACGGAGTGTTGATCTGCGATGCGCGCATGCATGGAGGCGGAGTGGTGATCCAAGGTCGCGTATGCATGGCGGCAGAGTGGTGATCCGCGGGCGCGCATGCATAGCGGCTGAAAGTTGAGCGCGCATGCATGTCGGGAGTTGAGCGCGCATGCATGGCGGAGAGTTGAGCGCGCATGCATGGCGGGAGTTGAGCGCGCATGCATGGCGGGAGTTAAGCGCGCATGCATGGCGAAGGGTTGCGTACGCATGCATGGCGTTAGAGTCTTGACCCTCAGCACTGCGCATGCATGGCGTCGGGGTGTTCCTCCGATGCGGCGCATGCATGGCCGGGAGAGTTCGTCCGCAGCGCACTTGTATGGCGTCGGAGTGGTGATCCGTGAGTGCTCATGCATGGCGGCGGAGTGTTGGTCCGCGGGGGCATGCATGGCGGTGTGTTGTGAAAATGAGTAAATGACTTAGAATATATTTTCTTGCCTGGCTCCAACTGTGGAGGTGGTGTGATATTTATAGTATTAGGGTTTCCAATGATTGGGCTCAGACCCAATTAGGGCCTTTTTGGCCTCCTCCTATTGCTTCGCGCCACGTGTACTTAGGACACCTGGTGCTTTTTCATTGATTATTCTCTGACCAAGGTATTTCACCTGACCCATGTGCCATCACGTGGTGGCACATGGGTTTTGCTGAGTTGTCCACCCTTCATTGGCAGCTATCAACATCAGCACATTCTTTATTCCTTAAAAGATACCTTCTGGAAGGTTGTCTGATGAGTACAGTCATGGTTGTCCTTATCCTGATTTGGATTAGACTATTGTCTCATTTGTTGTGTTGTCCTTTTTGCGCCTATCCCGGGGACGCGCAAGGTCTTCTCTTTATTCTCACGCGCAGATGTGATATGCGTGAGCATGTGATATGCGTAAGCATATGTGATATGCGTGAGCATATGTGATATGCGCCACGCGCAGATGTGATATGCGTGAGCATATGTGATGCGTGAGCATATGTGATATACGTGAGTATATGTGATGCGTGAGCATATGTGATATGCGTGAGCATATGTGAGGCGTGAGCATATGTGATATGCGCCACGCGCATAGGTTTTGGCTTTGTGTCTTCATGACATTCTGATTTCAAGCCTCTTGTCTATATCTTGTGGGTTGACCCGCCCCGCTCGATGTTAAGGCGGGTGCATACCCCTTCAAGCCCCCCCCCCAGTCTAATGTGTGTCTTGTCTCGCGCGAGCGAGGTAAGATAGATATTAGACTTAATAGTTTGCATTTTTAATAGGGCTTGTTTTTTTCTTTTTCTTTTCTTGTACGCGCGTTGCGCGAAATTCCATCCCTTTGGTTAAAACGAATCGTCAATGCATGTGGTTGGTTGGTGTTGACATGCATCAGAGATGGAGACGTGTCAGACCTTCGTGTGCTCGGCGCCAGCGCGCATGCGTGATGGCGCGCTGCTGCTTCATGGCGGTGGAACTCATGCATGGTGGCATGCACCATGGCGGCCGGATGGTTATCCGCGGTGGCGTGTACGCGTGGTGGCGCAATGACATTACGCGGTGGCAAGGTTCACTTGTCGTGGCGCGTATGAATGTTGACGGAATGTTAATCCGCGACTGTGCGCATGTATGGTGAAAATGTATTGAACCACGGTGGCGCATGCGTGGTGGCGATGTACTGAACCGTGGTGTCGCATGCGTGGTGGCGATGTATGGAATCGCGGTGGCGCATGCGTGATGGCGGTGTATCGAACCGCGGGGGCGCATGCGTGGTGGCGGTGTATCGAACCGCGGGGGCGCATGCGTGGTGGCGGAGTATCGAACCGCGGCGGCGCATGCGTGGTGGCGGTGTATCGAACCGCGGGGGCGCATGCGTGGTGGCGGTGTATCGAACCGCGGCGGCGCATGCGTGGTGGCGGTGTATCGAACCGCGGCGGCGCATGCGTGGTGGCGGTGTATCGAACCGCGGTGGCGCATGCGTGGTGGCGGTGTATCGAACCGCGGTGGCGCATGCGTGTGCTTGTTGAATATAAAGTATGCTTACACATTGAAACTTGAACAAGGTTGTAAGGAAATTATTTTTACTTAATCCTTAACAGTTGTCATATTTCAAGTTATTTTGCGATATTCTGAATATGCTGACACGTGTCTTGGCATTTCATTATTCCTCTTTTGCGCGACGTTATCGTGCATTTATTATAGGGAATTATGAATGAGTTTTTTAGCCTTTACGTGTCAGTATGTGTTACTCTGCCTATATCCATTATAATCCCATGCGCGGCCCCGACCTGAGACCTTAACAACTATGCTTTGGCATGTGTTTTGCCTTAGTTGTGCTTAGGTATTTTTATGGTCCAGCTGCGCAATACGTAGGATGGATGCTATGAGTAATTTGAGCTAAGGCTCATATTATTGGGGCTAAGGCCCTGACGTTTTAGAGTTAAAACTCGTCAACGCGTCTGAGCTTGGAGCTCGCGCATGTATGTTTTACTTCGTTTTATTTTTAGTTTGATGTCAATACCATGTTGTCATATTGCTCAAAATTAATAAAGGGAAGTGTGAAACATGTATGCAAAAGGTAATAGAACGCATATTAGTTTGATGAGGGGAGTCCATATTCTTGGTAAAGGTTTGTTAGGCTTTCCGCCGCCTTCCTTTTTGTCACCTTCTCCGCGATTAAGAATGTCTTTTTGGGGTTGGGCGTGCATGCATGGCGGGAGTTGAGCGCGCATGCATGGCGGGAGTTGTTTCGCAGGGCGCCTGTTCATAGCGGCGGAATACATCATCCGAGGCGGCGTGCATGCATGATGGCGGGTTGTTGATCCGCGGGGTTGCGCATGCAAGGCGTCGGAGTGTTCCTCCAATGCGGCTTCCTCCGAGGCGGCGCATGCATGGCGAGGAGTGTTCCTCCGATGTGACACATGCATGGCGGCGGAGTGGTGATCCGCGGGCGCGCATGCATAGCGGCTGAAAAGTTGAGCGCGCATGCATGGCGGAGAGTTGAGTGCGCATGCACGGCGAAGAGTTGAATGCACATGCATGGCGTTGGAATCTTTTATAGGTGGTGGAGTGTTGATCCGCGGCTGCACGCATGCATGGTGGTGCATCAGCCGCGACGCGCGGATGCATGGTGACGAAACCTTCCACGGGCGGTGGAGTGTTGATCCGCGGCTGCACGCATGCATGGCTGTTGAATCTTGATCCTAGGCAGTGCGCATGCATGGCGGCGGAGTGGTGACTCATGGGCGCACATGCATGGTGGCGACGTCTTGATCTTCGGCACTGCGCATGCATGGAAGCGGATACTTGATCTCCGGTGGCGCGTATGCATGGTAGCAGAATCTTGATCCTCCGCAGTGCCCTTGCATGGCGGCGGAGTGGTGACTCGCGGGCGCGCATGCATGGCGGTGAAGTCTTCTGCGCAAAACCCAAGGCATGGTGTTGTCTTCCGACCCGCATGGTGGGTTTTTGCGGACGCGCATGCATAGCGGTGGAGTCTTCTGCGCCAAAAGCATGGAGTCGTCTTCCAACCCACATGTTGGTTTCCGCGGGAGCGCATGCATGGCGGCGGAGTGATGACTCGCGGGCGCGCATGCACGGCGTCGGGAGTCTTGTTCGCTAGATCTATAACCTAGATCTAGATCTGTAAACCAGATCTAGATAGATTTGAAGCTCGGAGTGGAGAGAATTCAAAACCATCACAGATCCGGAGGCTTGACCGTCCGAATCAGGTAGTTTCTTTTTTGGATCTACAAATCTTTTTCAGCTTTATTTTTGCACAGATCTGGAAGCATCTTTTAGATCTATGGATCTTTTTGAGCTTTAATAGAACAAATCTTGAAGCATTTTTCTGTAAACTTCCAGATCTGGATTTTTCTTGGATGAACAGATCTGAGAACCGAGACGAAAATCGAAGGGTAGCTCGTTGCCGTCCCACGGATGGCGCAAATGTAGAAACATGAAATGAATCTGACCTGATCCATGACGATGTTCCCCGGTCTTCGAGATGAACGAACCACGACTCGATCTTCTTATCCGGTAGCTTGAGATCTGCAATGACTTTTTGGGGGTGTGGAAGTGACTGCTAAGAAATCTCGAGGATCAAAAACATTTTCCCAATTACGTGGAAACTTTCTAAAACACTAATTGATCAATTTGACTAACAATTCACTAGTCTCACTTTCCAAAGTCATACAAAACTCAATCATTATATTATCATCTAGTGCTTACATGCACAAATTTACTGCAATTTTCATCCATACACATTTTTAATTGGTGATAGTAGTCAATGATAAGTATAGTCCATGCTAAAAACTCCATGTTGCTCAGTAACTTACTATATGTTGAAAGGCAAGCATGTTTAAAACGTAACACTTGAGGCATGTGAGAAACAACTAACGCGTGAATCTAAGTTAAAAGATGACACAAATCAGTCTAAGAACCGATTTTCACAAGTTGGGTTGCGAAACTAAAAGTAATAACAACTAGAAGGTGATAAATCATCAAATAAGATTTTAATCACAACGATAAATTTGTAACAAACACAATAGACCTACGCACAAAGAATGGGGCAGTTGCTCTAAAAAAGTTAGTGTTATTTATACGCCAAAAATCCCGATCACCCCAATAAAATTTTAGTTAAGCCCCTCAATCCCCTTCTAAAAAAAATATTGAGTCCGTCAATGATGATATTAGAAGTGAGCTCCAACATCAATCTTGGCAAGAACAGGACAAGCACAACAAAAGAATTTATCAAGAAATCACCCATTGAGTTTAAAATGTTGATTTGTTTTGTTTAACTCAAATCAGTTTAAGATAGGTTTTGTTAAAATTCCACAAGAAGCAACACACTTTTTTTTTTCAGTCTTGAGCCAAATCGCATTTGGTCAATAATATCTTCAAGAAAGTTCTAACTTACACAATCAAAGGTCCTTACAATATCCACCTTATAAAGTAAAAGTTTGATAGCCAACTTAAGGAAATGTTAGGTCGCTTTCATTAGTGGAACATGATTTCATAAATATAATGTTAGGCATATTTACCTTTTTTGTTTAGGAAAAGTTCCAAAATAAACATCTAACCTTGCAATTTTCACAAAATAAACATCTAACCTTGCATTTTTCAAAACAAAATAAAAATTGAATATATAATTATAAGTCTATAAACCAAACATACTCTTTAGACGAAAGTGTTTGTCCATGTGAACACATTAGTGTGGTTCAACCCGCGGCATAGACAGTTCTAGACACGACACATGATATCTTTTGGTGAAAGAACCCACTGAAATTAACAGCTAATTTGGCAAAACCGTCAACCGCTTAACATAAGATGCTGGTCTATGGCTAGCACCCGTACATTATATTTTACGCAGTCAGTGATTTTGATTGAAGAGTTATTCTCACGGCTTTTTCACCAAAAGAGGACATATCGTATCATTAAGTTATATGTGTAGTTATGCATTTCTGCTTAAGTAATACATATTTATGTGGCCGTTTGGGGACTTTAAAAATCGATATCTATTTGTAAAAGTTGAATTATATATTTGTTTTGAGGATTTTCCTTTTTGTTTACATTATTTAAGTAGAATATTGTACGATATATTTTTCTTACATTACTTATGGACGCAAATAATGAATTTTGTTGGTATATTAGAGGTGTATATACCAAAACAGTTTTTAAAAATATAGTTAAAAAATAATTTTTATATTATTACCGGTATGTGTTATTTTATATCATTAATGAAGCTTATTTATTTTATAAGAAGGTTTAAACTTTAGTAATATGTTTATATTCAGTTGATTTTAAAGGTATCAAAGATGCTTTACAAGTGACTTAAGTTGTTAAAACATTATTCCTTTTACACTTATCTATAATAATATAATTAAATTCAATGATTTATCAATGTTACAAGAACATATTTCAGTGGCTAACAAATAACTTTTTCGTTAAATACTTTCTGTATTTGAATATAACTCAAATACCATGTAATGGGTACCACGGCGGCACCACGTAATTAATTAAACCTATATTTGCAATACCTAAAACTTTTATGACTTTAATCGTAAGTATCAAATGCGGAATTTAGATCATGAGTCTCAAGGTTTACAAATCAAAGCTCTACCTTGTGTAGGCCAACGGTTCACAAAAATAAAATAACAATATTTCATTATCTTTTAGATTACAAAACTAAAATGAAGTTACAAATCAAAACATAACCAAACATGGAACATAAGCTAAAACTAAAGGGCGGATGTGACTAAGAAGTTATGTTAAACAGATGTCCTTTAAAATAGATTTTGGATTACCCATGTGAACCCGTTTGTTCCCAGGGAACAATAAACGAAGCAGAAGTATTGATAGGATTATCCTAGCACCTGAGACAAGAGCGGATAGCGGCTTCTAAAAAGCTAAATATTCTTCTGTGTTTGTATTCAGGAGTCCTAACAACACTAAACCATTGTTGCATGTATACTAGAGGTGTGTGAGAGCACACAGAGTCTCACAGCTGATGTTAAACTTGAGTTAAGCCTACTTATTAATTGACATCAATAGATACTTGACACATGCTTCACATTTTTGTGAACCCTCTCACTTATAACTTATAAGCCACTTAAAAGCTTATGATTCCATCGATATGGGATAAACATTAAAAGCCTCAACAAACATAACTTAGTACATTGATGTCGCATTCTTCTTAATCTGTTTTGGACACATTTTGGTTTGTTCGTTGTGATCCTCTCACATAAAAGAACATGAACTTACCTAATAATTAATACAATAGTAACAAATATTTATAATTATTTGTGTCTAAAATAAATGAAAATACACATTTTCACTAAAGTTTTCAATGACTTGATATTATTGACTTATTTGGGGGTCAACAGAATAAACGAGAAACTTTTGACACCCCCAAAATTTAGGGCCCTGTTCGATCACCACCCGAAACACCCTACACCCCGTCCTTGGATG
This sequence comes from Bidens hawaiensis, assembly GCF_021521415.1. Classification (NCBI taxonomy): domain Eukaryota; kingdom Viridiplantae; phylum Streptophyta; class Magnoliopsida; order Asterales; family Asteraceae; genus Bidens; species Bidens hawaiensis. The sequence goes on from NW_027505600.1 coordinate 29,914, forward strand.
TAGAAATCCTAGATCTTAAGTATGCACAACACCACATAACCTAAGAGTTCCTTTTGAATTTATAAAAGAAATTCATGCATCGAACCTAAACTACTTGTTAATTTAATGTTGGAATATTGGTTTTTAATACTCTCAACTTTCACCATTTGGTTAATATCACTTCCAACTTTCACTTTGCCTCCCACCACTCCCAACTTTTAACCTATTTGTTTTTATCACTCCCCCGTTAACTGACGACTAACGCCGTTAGTGAAGATGTTGACGTGGCTTTTTCTTAAATTTTTTAATTAAGTCAGACATGAGGTGGCATGCCTACTTGGAAATTACCTTTTTTTAACACAAACATATATATATATATATGGGAGAGTTAACGTACAATAATAGGTTAGCGTACATTAGGTACGCGAGACCCAACACCACCCGATCCTAATTGCAATTAAAACTACGCGGTGGCATAATTGTAATTAAATCAAAAATACTTATCACACAACAGATCGTCATTTGCTGCAAGCCTTCAACCATAATCAAATCATCAACAAAACTAAAGCATAATCAAAATCGATAAACCCATTATCGCTATAGTTTAATAATCTTCAAATTGATCAAAAACTTTGATTTAATCAATTGAATTGATGTGTAAGAGGCTTTAGAATCATCAATCGATTATGAATTGCAAAATAATACAATTAATTGAGCTATAATTAGGGTTCATGTTTAAACGTTCTGCACAAAACTTTAAACGTTCTGGACTTTTTGTACAGAACTTCTAAACTTTTTGTACAGAACTTCTAAATTTTTTGTCTAGAACTTCTAAAGTAAAAAGTTTAGACTAATATGAACACCAAAATGAACAAAAAGTTTAAACGTTCTGACCAATATGAACACTAAAAATGACCAAAAGGTTTAAAGGTTCAACTAATACGTTCTGACCAAATCTACAAATTTAAAAGTTCTGACCAAAATGAACAAAAAGTTTAAACGTTCAACTAATATAATCTGACCAAAACCACAAGTTTAAACGTTCTGACAAAAAACGAGCACCTTTAAACGTTTAAGTTTAGAAGTTCTGTATCAAAACTTTAGAAAGTTCTAACAAAAAAAAAGTTTAGAAGTTCTAACAAAAACATCAATCGATTATGGAATTGCAGAAATAACGCACTCAATCGAGCTCTGATTAGGGCTCAAAATATTATGTTTAAACGTTCTGAAACAAAACTGAAGACCTATAAATGTTCTGACCAAAAAAGAACATCTTTAAACGTTCTAATACATTCAAAGAAGTTCTGAGTGTTCAAAAAAAAAACCGAACATCTTTAAACGTTCTAATACGTCCTTAAAAGTTCAAGGTGTTTAAAACAGTTTTGAAGTTCTGATAAAGTTTAGAAGTTCTAAGAAGTTCTGGGTATTCAAAAAAGTTTAGAAGTTCTAAGAAGTTCTAGGTGTTCAAAAGAGTTTAAAAGTTCTGATAAAGTTTAGAAGTTCTAAGAAGTTCTGGTTCTTCAGAACTTCTAAAACTAACAAAAAAAATTAAACACCTGTAAACATGATTGAACACTGAAATCATTTCATATAATCTCATAATCATCAAACAATCGTCAATCGACCGTTAATTTGATCATTGATTAGATCATATGAACAAAATATGGAACGTCTGCAACTGGGTTTATGCAAAACTCAAAATTGATTAATTGAAACTTCAAATTGATGATTAATTTGACCAATTTCAAAGTTTAATTGATCAATTAGTTCAACAATTTCAATTTCAATTGCTCAATTTGACAGTTGACCTGTGTGAAACCCCGTGAAACAGCAGACGATGAGTGTGAATGAAATTTGATTATGTTTCTGATCTTGGTCTGCAATTTAGGAGTCGATGTATGATCGTGGTTGATGAGCGAATGACTTAATTTGGGACGGAATATGATTTGAATAAAATTACAATCTTGCCACCGTGTGTTTTTATAAGTCGACGTTCCCGACACTCGCGTACCTATTGTACGATAAGGGATTTTTGTATTGGATCCTTTATCAATATATATATGTTGGGTCAATTGTTGTCTGACCCAAGTGTAAGGCCCAACACAAGAATTATGTTTATTATATTTGGTAATGTTTTGACTAGCAAGTTAGGTTAGTCTATATAAACCGAGTTATGGTTAGACATTAGAAAATGTGAGTTGGTGTAACCGAGTTAGGGTTTGAGGGTTTGTAATCAGTTTTTAGAGTGATATTTTCTGATTAATATAAACGCGAGTTATTCGTTTAATATTCGTGTGTTGATTATCGATACGGGACTTGAATTGGTATCGGAGCCTAAGTTCAAGAAATCGATAATCGGTGAGCGGTGGTTGAGGAGAAGTTATAATCGGCTTACGCGTATTGGAACCGAGTTGGGTTTCCGAATCGTTGTCTCTGTCGGACCTGTGTCGACAGTTGAAGTTCTAAGACGTAACTTGCAATCGGCGGCAGAAATACATCGGAGTAGTAAGTTCCGGCAGGGGCGGAGACTGGGAGAACAAGCAGGTTTGATCGGTTTTGCGTGGGGAACAGTTTCCGGTGAGGTTGCGACTTACGAGGGTGGTAATAGTTCCGTGTTTGTGTATCCCGTGGTTTTTGTATTGTGATAAAATAATTACAAAAAGGGTTGGGTTACCGTGAAACAGGTTCTTGATTTGCAAAAGGTTTTGATCGAGAATTGTGTTGTGATTAAAGAAGTATATTAATTATCACATAAGTCAACCTTTATTACTATTATTGACTAGGGATTTTAATTCTTGAATTAGTATTTTTTTTCTTTCGAACGCAACAGTAAAGAAAAAAAAAATCAACAAGTTGAGTTGGTTTTGCACAATATTAGTTTGTTTTTTAAGAGGTATTCGTGAGGGTTTTTTTGCGAGTAAACGAGTTCGGTTCTGAAAAGTTGTTTAGACTTAGTTGTTTGTGTTTGTTCCAACGAAGTGGAGCAAGGGTGTTCGGACAACGTCAATGGCAAGTGACAAAGAAAATCCGATAATCCAACCCAAAGCGAGTGGGGGGATATCGTTGCAGGTTCCAAAGTTGAACGGAACTAATTACATCACATGGGAGATTGTGGTGGAAGCGATCTTAGATGATCAAGAGTTATGGGAAGTTGTTCAACCGAATGAGGGTACGGTTGTTGATGCGAAGAAGAATAAAACGGCAAGGTCGTTTTTGTTCCAAGTTATGGAAGGTAATATCCTTCTTCAGGTTTCTCAATACAAGAATGCTTGAGAAATATGGGCGGCTTTGAAGGCACAGTTTGTTGGGGCTGAACGAGTTCAAAAGGCTCGACTACTAACGTTGAAAAGTGAATTTGAGAAACTCAAGATTGCGGAAGACGAGACTGTTGATCAGTTTGCGGGAAAAATAACCGGTATGGTTTCAAAGGCAACGGGTCCTGGTCACGTATTCGAGCAAGATGTTTTGGTTAAAAAGTTACTGGATGCGGTTCCAGATAAATACTTCAACTTGGTAGCCTCAATCGAGCAAACGGTTGATCTTGATAGTATGAGGTTTGAAGATGCTGTTGGAAGACTTAAGACATTTAAGGAACGTCTACGAGGGAGAGATCGCGCTTCAAATTCACAAGGTCAGTTACTTTTCAATAGGTCGGAAAGTAATTACAAAGGGAAGTCGTATGATCAGTCCGGTAGCCGAAGTAAGGGTTGGCCGAGTACACGGGGACGTGGAAAAGGCCATGAAACCGGAGGTCAAGATCGAGATGATGAAGATCAAGATGGTTGTGAAAATCGAGATGGTCAACATCGTGGGTCAAGGTATACGGGTCAAAGGAAGGATCGTCAATGGAGAAGAAAGGATATGTCACAGGTTCAGTGTTTCCGTTGTGATGAGTTCGGTCACTTTGCGTCTTCGTGTCCGGAACGTATGAAGAAAAAGGAAGAATCTAACTTAAACAAAATTGATGATTTTGATCCAAGCTTATATCAGAAAACGGTTTTTCTGAATGAAGATGGTGTGATTCCAAAGCGTTTCGAAACCGAACCGATAGAGAAAGATATTTGGTATCTCGACAACAGAGCATCGAATCACATGACGGGTAATAAAGAGTATTTTTATGAATTGAATGAACAAGTCACGGGAACGGTGAAGTTCAGAGATGAATCTTGTATTGATATTCGGGGAAAAAAGTCGGTCTTAATTGAAGGAAAAACGGGGAGCAACGTTTGTTGACCGATGTCTACTACATCCCGAGCTTACAGTGCAATATCATAAGTCTTGGTCAAGCAACGGAAGGTGGATGCGAGATTCACATGAAACATGATTTGCTAACCATTAAAGATGATACAGGTAAGCTTTTGATGAATGTGACAAGGACCAAGAATCGATTGTACAAGATTAATATCAAGATAACAAGTCTCGGTAAACGAGCTATAAGTGGAATGAAGAATTTTGCAGGTAGGGATATTCAAAGTATTGGACTGAAAGAAGACAAGCCGGTTACGAGTCAGATTCCAATCAAATATCCAAGTTCCAAAATTCAAAGTCCAAAGAAGAGAGTTCAAGAAACTAAACGTGTGGTCAAGGAAGTGATTCAAGCCCAAGGGAAGGCGTCTAATGATCAAACGAAGCAAGTGTGTCTTTTAGCCAAGTGGAGCCGAAAGAACATTGCAAGAGATCATGAAAAGCCTCGGGAGAATCAAGAGAATGATGACAAGCGTAAAGTTGAAGATCCGCCAATTTCGAGTAGGAAATTAGGGGGTGAGTCGGGTGACTCGGGTACAACAATTGCGGGGGTGATTGGTGGGTCAATTGTTGTCTGGCCCAAGTGTAAGGCCCAACACAAGAATTAAGTTTATTATATTTGGTAATGTCTTGACTAGCAAGTTAGGTTAGTCTATATAAACCGAGTTATGGTTAGACATTAGAAAAATGTGAGTTGGTGTAACCGAGTTAGGGTTTATCAAGAGTCAAACCGAGTTAGGGTTTGAGGGTTTGTAATCAGTTTTTTGAATGATATTTTCTTATTAATATGAACGCGAGTTATTCGTTTAATATTCGTGTGTTGATTATCGATACGGGACTTGAATATATATATATATCAAACATCAATAACAATACTTAAACAAAGCAAGAGATTCAACAATCTGCAAATCAACCTCACCGTCACCATCATCATCATCCCACTCGTCACCACGGTTTCTGAAACCTGAGCTCCAGATTCCGATAGTCCCCGAATCACAAAACCCACCTCTCAACATCTTCAGTTCCAAAAATCTCATCCAAAAGCTCCGGATACCAATTACACCAGCCATCTTCAATTCTAGATCTGCTAGCCCCTGCAACACCTTGTGGGTTTGAATTACATCTTTATTCACAACCAAATTCATATTCTTATCATCCAACTTTGAGCCATATAGAATCTCATCATCATAGTTTGGAACCCTAATAGTATCAATCGAGAGGATATCCGACAACAATGATGATTTACCAGCGGGAGGACATCGAATGGAGTACAGTGTAACACCCCGACCAAAGGCGGATTATACATCGGGGCGCCACATATTGTTTCATTACTCGTGACACTATTGGGTGTCAATATTTAATAAATACATTCATTCGCGCACGCGCAAGGTAAACACAAGATAACGTAAATCATCATAAATCAATATATTATAAATCATAATATTCGAACAGCAAAAACTTGTCTTGATACATTTTAATCTAGGTCCAAAATAAAGAAACTTCCTATGTGTCCACAAGCTCCAAAACAGCTACTGCAAACCTGAACATGTGTTAAAATAAACGTCAAACACTTGCGTGTTGGTGAGAAATCAAGTTTAATACAATACATAGATAACAATAAATCTGCGCGCAACACGTGTATGTCTGGTGTTTAACAAGGGTGCAATCAGATTGTGATCAAGCCTAGATAGATCATAGCTCATAGTTCATAGTTCAATCCGTGCTCCCAATTGAGCACAAAAACGAGAAAACATCTGTGCAAGTGTAAACAAAGAAAACCGTAAACGATAGGTCTCCCGTGTTCATCTAATGGATCCATGAAAACTTCGGAATAGGCCGAACAAAGCGGTTAATGATACACACATACAAATAAACAGCCAAGTAAACGTCCTCAACACATGGGATACTGCGCGACTAAAGTTCATAAACAAGTTTAAGACTCTAAGTTTGTATGAACACATGAACATCCCAAAACATTAAAAATAAAAAGGGATTAGGTACGAGATTACTCACTTGATAAACGATGCGGTGTAAGATAAAGCAAGAACCAACTTTAAACAAGCACAAGTTAACCTATAATTAAGATTATTGTTTTAATGATTGGTTTTAAGTCTAGATTATAAGTTAGCATAATTAATAAGTAAATTATTATATATAATATATATATTACCGGAAAGCAGGGCAGAATAGAAAGGAAGACGGAGGCAGAGAGGAAGGCGGCAGAGAGAGCAAGGAGGAGGTTAAATTAAGTGTTTGTGTGTGTAGTGTTAAGAAAATAGCATTATTATTTATAGGGAAACCCTAGGGAACACAATCCCTAGAAAAGGGGAAAAGATCTCCAAAAAGTAAAAGATTCCAAAAGCAAAAGATATCAAAAGATATGGCAGCTGCAGGGGGCAAAGGAAAAGCTGACAGGTAACAGTAAACAGGCATGGGCGGTTCAGATAAAGGTACTGGTCAAGCATGGCAAAAGCAGATCTCAAAAGATTATGTCAGTCACTTTATCTGCCAACCAATGGGGTTGGTGCGCATGCTGCGCCGAAAGTAACTTTTCAGACATAAAGCAGATTAGGTCAACAGCTCAAAAGATAAGACATCACAAAAGCAAACGGCTAGATTAAACAGAAGAAAAGACTCAAGACATAGCGCGAGAAGGCTGGAGCGCACGCGCGAGAGCGAAGGCAGACACAGAAGGTCAAGAGAGCGCGAGCGCGAAGGCAGACGGAACCAACCTTAACGCGTCGCGGAAAGAACTACATTTCTAAGCGCGCCGCGGGAAGAATCACATTTCTTAGCGCGCCGCGGGAGGAATTAAAATTCCCAGCGCGCCGCGGGAAGAACTATAATTCTTCGCGCGTCGAGGGATGAACTACGATTCTTAGCGTGCTGCGAGAAGAACTACAAATCCTTAGCGCGTCGCGGGAAGAACTACCGTTCTTAGCGCGCTGCGAGAAGAGTTCGTCTCGCGTATCGCTGAAACAGGTGGTCTTCACGCAGGCTTCCTTGTAAGGGATCTGGCGCGTGGAGCTGCGCAGACAACCTTAGGCGGGAAGGAACAAAGGACAAGCAAAGAGAAGAAAGAGGGAAACAAGGCGTAAGGGCGGGACGGCGACAAGAGAGAAAAGAAGGCGGAGAGAAGAGGGACGGGACGGCGGGAAGGAAAAGAGAGGAAGAGGCGGGAAGGAAAATATTATTAGTAATATATATATTTTAAATGTCAAGTTTTAAAAGAAAATAATTAAATTTTAAATCATAAAAAGAATCGGATCAGAAAGCGGGTACCTGGGTCGGGTCGGATCGGGGCAGATGTTACATACAGATCATTGTCTTCCACTGGATTATTAAACTAGGGAGAAAAAAACGGCTAAATTGGATTCCGGTTGTGAGTCATACAGGTTATGTGGGTTGAATCATGACTGGTGTGATGGTTTGAAGGTGAATGATAATGTGGATTGTGTTAATTATGATATGGATTTTAGGGTCTAATGGTTGTTAGGGTTTGAAGTTGAATTATAATGTGGATTGTGTTATAGATGTTTGTTATAAATAAAAAAAGGTAATTTCCAAGTAGGCTGCCACCTCATGTCTGACTTAATTAAAAAAATAAAAAAAAAGCCACGTCAGCATCTTCACTAACGGCGTTAGTCTTCGGTTAATGGGGGAGTGATAAAAACAAATAGGTTGAAAGTTGGGAGTGGTGGGAGACAAAGTGAAAGTTGGGAGTGATATTAACCAACAGGTAAAAGTTGGGAGTATTAAAAACCAATATCCTTTTAATGTTTTGTTTGTTTATACATGCATATATAAATTTCTTATATGCTAACCGATATCGAACTCGTATTCAAGTTTCTTTACGTATGTGTTCATGTTTGTATATTTTGGTAACGGTGCCCTGCTATTATAGTGATGCAATGAATGTAGTGACTATCCATCCACTCTTGTTTCTAATGCCATACCAAAATAGTATAATTGTGTTCTAGTTTCAATAAAAATAATAACCACGATAATATTTTCTTGGAATATACTAAACATAGCTTGTATGACATGATTTATGACTATATATAGTTATTATAAAGTATTTTTTTTGTAAATAAACGGCATATCCATGTTCTATATATGCTAAATCAAATTTATTTTTTAAAGTAAAATTGCGTGAGACTTATAAAGCAATTCACGTGAACACCATACACTAGGTTAAGTTTAAACATAGCTACAAATAAATTGAATGCTATGTATACCAACAAAAAGGAAAAAAAAATAAAAAAATATTTGTGTGTTATCCTAATTAATAAAAGGAATGGCTAGTGTATTTATATAAAATAAGATATGTTTTTGAAACAACAATCAGTCTAACATACGTTTAAAAGGATTTTTTTAGGAAACTAAAGTGTACAAATAAACGTAAATCAATATAATACTGAATGATCATCAATAAACAAATAGACTATTTGTATAAGACCATTCATTATTTGTATACATAGGTGAGATAGCGCTTGATATACCACGCCAAACAAATCAAAGGAGACACCAACAATGTGGAGCGCCGTGCCTTTAATGGCATGAAAGAAAAATAATCCGTGGATCCATTCTACTAACAAACAGTCATCGGTTTGCTTTGTTTTGTTTCTTTTTTATATTTTTAATATCTTGTTAAACATAGTTAACCTATAAAATGCTAATTAAAGAGCATACTAGTTAAAGGCTCACTACCTATATAGGCAATGACGTGACGGTTTGTAACATCCCACATCAGTTGAAGAGAAGAACCTTGTTTATACGGAGGTAGATAATTTCTATATCATAACGCGTTTTGGGAACCCAATAATAGTAAATGAGAGAAAAAAATCCACAACCATTTAATTGAATGCTATACACATTTACCACTAAATTAAACTAGGGGTTGTTATTCCAATTTAGGTTTTTTAAAATTATTTTTTAATATATGATTTAAAGTTAAAGTTTAAAAACAGCATAATACATGTGTGATGACCAAAGTCCTACCTCCACGCTCCCCATCTTTCGTGTCTCGTGATAGACACACATAAAATAATAATAACAAATAATATAATAATAAAACATTAAACATAAAAAAAAACATCAAAATTAAAATCAAACTTTTGTCCCTCCTATAAAAGCCCTCAACTCTCCTTTGCCACTTCACAAGCATCCTTTGTCTCCCCAACATTTCTTTATTCCCAAAATACCCTTCATCTCTCTTTTTAATATTTATTAATGGACTCACTGAGTTCTAAGAAACGAGTCCGTATTGACTCGGACGAGTCACCTGACTCAGTCGAAGCCAAAAGAGTTCTTTTAGATATACTCGATGACTCGGTGTCTGACTCACTGAGTCATGACCTTGACTCGTTCATTAAAACGTTCCAAGACGAAATATCTCCGGCACCAGAACTCGGGTTTTTATTAGAAGCCTCTGATGATGAACTCGGGTTACCACCCACGGATACAAGTACACGAGGTTTGGCTGAGTCGGTTGAACTCAGTGAGTTGTGGGGGTTGGATGACTCGTTCCCGAGTTATGACTCGTTCGAGTATGAATATGTTTATGATGGTGGTGATAATAATAATATTAATAGTTTTAGTTATAATAATGGTGATGACGTGGCGTTAGATGGGTTGTTTGATCACACGGATTTAGGTTTTGGGACGACTGACTTAACGTGGCGGCCAGAAACCTTGCCGGCGCAGTGACGTGTCAAGATGTTTTTTCGGTTAATTCCGTTAGGATATTGTAAATTTCGAAAAATATATATAGACGTAGGTTAACGCACGAATGACGGCGTTTATGATTTATAAACCAACGAAGCATTTCAAATTATCAATACATGGACTATGGTAATATGATATCCTCGTATTTTCATTTTGAATTTGAAGTGTTGATTTATCATATTCGAGGGCTATTGTTGGCATTATTAAAAAGTTTAAGGATCATGGTCTAAAACTTGTTTTTATTAGAGTTAAATACTGTTTTAATCTAATTTTTGTTACTTTGTTATGCAAGAGTTTGAATTTAATTAGATTTTTTTAAGTTTCCTATTTTTTTAAGTTATTGTCAATAATGGAATTAGTCCCTCACCAATTGAAAGAATAAGTTTTGTCGAAACTTTGATACCATTCCTTCATTAGACAAAGGCTTGTTGAATTGAATTGAATTATTTAAACAATTATTTTGTTCAAATGAGAGAGGTGAATACCTAAAAAAATTCTAAACTTTATATTATATTTTATAGTGTTTGGATAAATACAAATTACTTTAATCATAAAAAGAATACAAATAACTAGTATAATTGTTGTAACACTAATGTAATTAGACCATGTGTAGGGGGCGATTTTCACCCTCAATGCGCCCCCAAAGCACGAGAACACCGTCCCCAGGATGCTTTGGGCGATTTAGAGTGGGACCCGCAAAGCGTCGGGAGGGATGGGTGATGTGAAAGGTGATTATTGGGCTTGTTTATTTGTTTTTTTAAATATGATAATAAAATAATAATGAGGTAATGATTTGAAGCGAGTTACATCTTACACTCCTTTTAGCCAAGAAAGCTCATAAGTGATGTGGTATCACATGACGCAAAACACCTCATAAGGGTATCAAACACTACACATGGTTTTGTTATAATATAACTTTTAAACTAAAGCAATTATTATTACACTATATTACATTTTATAACATAATACCATAGTTTGAAACTGTAATTACTTTAATTATTTGTACTAGATATCATATTTTACATTTGTTGCTTATTTCATTTAAAAAAGCCTCCTTTTATATAGGGCCGACCATTAGGGAGGGCGGGGTGGTCGACGGCCCCCGGCCCGACACCCCGTTAGGCCCGAAATTTTTTTGTTTAAAAAATTTATATGTATTTTTATGAATAACAAGATGTATATTTAATATTTTAACCCAATTACATAATAACTAGTTTGGCTTAGTGGCAAAGAGGTATTACTCTCAACCAAAGGTTGTGGGTTATAGTCCTATTTGGAACATGTTTAAGCTTATTTTTATATAAAACTTTTTTACTCAACTCAAATCATAAGTAAGTATGACCATTTAAAATTCAATTGTTTAAAGCTAACAAAATACTCATTTTACTTGAGGCCCAAAAACATTTTCGTCTTTGGCCCAAAAATATTTTTGGCGTCTCAGAGCCGGACCTGCTTTTAAATGTGAGGATCTGTATTTTATTTATCACGGTGGATAGTCGTGCTTTCTCGGTTCCAAGATCCAATAATTTATGCCAAAAATAAGTAAAGAAAAAAAAAACACAGGAGAAACCGAGGATTATGCCAAAGTTTGCTTATATAAAAAAACTCTTCCGAGTCTATGAGGACGGTATTCCCACCCAAACCCGGCTCTTTTCATGAAGTCCCTTCCAGTCTGTCCACTCTCATAATAATCAATTAAATATTTTCCTATTAATTTAACACACAAGAATAATAATAACATCATATATATACACGATATTAAAATATTGATACTTATTTGGTTTGATTTAGTGTTTGGGATTCCTTATTTGCATCAACTTATAACTTATAAACTTTTTAAAAATTTAATAAGAGATATAAGGTATTTGGTAACTATAAGGCCTTATTAATTTTAACTTATGGAGAAGGCAAAATAAAAGGGTTTTGAAATGTTAAGAATATGTAACTTATTAAATTAATAGGTTTGATTTACCTATTACACATCTCTAACCATTCAAACGCATTACACTCTTGTTAAAAATGAGTGTCATTTTTAGTCATTTTGGTTTTCACCAACATATAAGCTAATCCAAACATTTTTAAAAATTTTTTTTAAAAAAAATCGTAATTTAACAAGTTATTTTAACAAAAAGTCATTTTTAATTTAAATAAGCAGTCCTAAACACACCCTTAGAATATAATCAAAACTCCTTATCGTAATAAGAACACAAAGTCTAATATTCCTTGATTCCGTCCCTTTTCCTAAATGTTCTTAATTAGTAAGCACATATCGGTTTTAATATTCGCTTCATTTATTTAGAAATGCCTAATTTATTAAAGAAAAAGAGGTAACTTACAAGCGACAAAATCTCAAAATGTACAACTAAACAAACAAAACAAAACACGAGCAATCAAACTATAAAAGAAAATTAATGAAATTAAACAAGCAACATGTTTCGCTTCATATATAAAATCCAATAAATTAACCCTTTCTGCACATTATACATATAAAATAATAATTTTTTTATGTATACTATAAAAAGCTAATTATTTCTATAACAAATGTTAAAATTTATAAAGTTTAACACATAAACTCATAAAGCTTAATATATTGTTATAGGAAGACAAAGATTAGCACATACAAAATATGTTTCTAATGAAACTTTTTGTTATACCATTTTTAGTTTTGATATATGAAAAGAAAATTGATCATTTACTATATGTATATTATTTTGTTAACATGTAGCAAACCAGCCAAACCCCTTTAGGAAGAAATAAAGAAACCAAAAGGTATCGATTCAAATCAAATCTCTTAGTTTTTACATTAAAGGCTTGTTCGAGAAAGTTAAAGATAGATCGGAGAAAATGGTTGGATTTTGAGGTGTTAGCGGGCCCGATTGTGTTATAACGAAATTAGCCGTTAAAAATAAAAAATATATGTATAGGAAAAAGAAACCATCGTGGAAGAGTCAACAGTTTAAAATTAATCCATGTCTAAACTTTTTTTTATTCTTATTTGTTAACACTGTTTATTTTAATTCTTATTAGAAAATGACTGCTTTTCTAATTCTAAAAAAAAATTAAAGGGTTGAAAACAAAACAAATGTGGGTGCACCAAACTTGTTGCTGTTATGTTTGGCATAGGGTCCTCAATTGGAAAAAAAGAATAATTAAATAAATTTTAAAAAAACTTTTGAAGTTAAATCAAACGCTATATATTTTTTGTAAAAGGCTTTTTTTAAGCTGGATAATTACAATAATTAAAAAAAATGTGTAAGATAATAATGTAAGAATAGAGTTTCTAATGTAGTTTAGAGCTTTCTTAAAGAACATCATATCATAAAATCATGTAATATTTACTCTTTATTTTGATGTTAGTTATTTTTACTATATAAAAGCTTCATTTGTATATATAGAATTTAATCCGTTGAAGACATAGTTCAACTTTTAATGAGTTTTGATGTGTCCAACTTCTTGGTTTAGTTTTATGTTGTAATGGGTTTTGATGCATGTTACGAAACCAGAATATTTTTGAGGGTACGTTATCATAAGGTTCTTTTCTCTTATGAACCCAGCTAAAGGGTTCACCTAAAATTTTTCTTTCAAAATACCCAGGCTTTTATATATAAAATATTGACAAATTTTAGTGACCAGTCAATGGATCCTCTTAACCATCCCCTGATTCCGCCCCATATAACATTATATCTAATCCATTAGAATGGTGCGTTTATTTTATTACTTTATTCTTTTATTTTTTTATATTCATTGTTGTATTAATAAGTTATAAGCCACATGTCTATAAGATTATAACAATATGCCTGGTGGTTTAGTAGTTTACAACTCTGCATGCTATTTCACATGTTTGAAAGGCAAACAAATACAAGAACGTCAATACTCAAAAAAATTAAAGAAAAGAAAATAATGGAAATTTAAAATACATTATGAGATGAATAAATACAGCACAAATTCAACCACTTATATTTGTATAGAACATAATTTCTATAGCATCCACAGGTTTGATTTAAAATAGATTGTGGAATTAAAAATTAGACAACTACCTTTCATTACAAAAACCACGCATGTAGTGAGTAGTCATGTCATCTTTGAAAGCTTTCAGATGATTTAAACACCACAAAAACATTTATAAAGAAACACATCTCTCAACATGTATACGGAGTATCAGTTATTGTCACATACTCACATGGTTTTTTTATTAAGATAGTATAGGAACATAAAGTAGCAATTGATTGATTGTTTTAAAATAACATAAATTAAACGATGGAAAATGGAGTATAACACATAAAAGTTGATTGATAAGACCGGCTGTAGTGGGGCGTTTTGCTCACCCAGAAAGCCCTAAATCACCCAGGAACACTGCCCCCGGGGCGCTGTCGGTTAAAATTTGGTGATGAGCGCGGTGTGGGAAGCGCCAAATGGGAGGGAGGGGGTAAAGTGATTGGTGAGTTATCATTTGTTTTTGATTCTTAATAATAATAAGGTAATAATTGGTTTACACCCTTTTTTGTCAAAATGCCCCTGTGATGACATGGCGTCACATGACGTAAAACATCTCCATAGAGGCTCCATATACTATACACTGTCTAAGTTATAAAAGATGAAGGAAAAGCTAAAATAACGATGATGTGACGAATAGTTAGAATGGTGATAAATGAAATGAAAACCTCCTTTTCACCACTATCAAAGTAGTGATAACATTATTATTATTATTATTATAATATTACTGTTATTTTATTATCATAAGTTTATTATTATTATTTTTGAACTGCTGCCGGCTGCATTAGGGTTGATTTAATGCACATATCCGTATTAATAGTTACATATTTTTAAATTGGATGCATAATGCATTTGAGAACCTAACATGACATGTATACCAAGTAATTGTTTTCACGTAAAACGCAAGATATAATAAAGCTCCTTGATCATGTGTTATGTACGTTTTTAATAATAATACAAGATAGACTAATGAAAAAATACTATAAATATTAACTCCTTCAGGATATTATCAAATCTGTTAAAGCAACAACGTGATTTGTTTTTTGTCACACATTAAATAACCTATTGATCATCTTCACATGTATCACCTTCACCTTTAACTTTTGTCTTCGAGTCATAAATTTCTCGCGGTAAGCAGTGGCGGATTTAGGATTTTTTTTTCAAGGGGTGCATAATTTTTTGATGTTCCAATTTCATGGAGCCAGATATAAAAAATTCTGGCCGGTTTGACGGTTTGGGTCGGTTGATGGTTCGGTTCGGGTACGGTTTATCACATAATAAAAATACGATATTGAAATATAAAAGACATCACCATTGCAAAATAAAAAGACATCGTCATTGAAACATAAAAAAGACAACGTCATTGCAAAATAAAAACACAAAATATAAATATAATGGTCTTAACAAATTGAAAAAAAGCATACCTAAAGTTGTTCCCTTAGAGTCTTCATCTTTTGAAATCGTTGCATTACATCTTCGACTGAAACTTGTTGGAGGAATTCCCTTTCTATGTAACAAATGCATGAATCGTTCATGTATCCATCACCCATCCTATTACGCAAATCAGTTTTCACAATCTTCATTGAAGAAAAACATCTTTCAACACTTGCCGTTGCAACCGACAAAACTAATGATAACTTTATCAAACGATAGACCAACGGATAATCAATGTGCAATCTAGTTTTCACCATCATTTTGGCAAGATCACCTACCCCATTCAAGTTGGCAAACCGCTTATCTTCTTTCATATTAGCGATGTAGTGGCCAAGTTCATATATAAGCTTGTCTTTTTCATCAAATCAAAATCATACGGATACATCTCGGCCAACTTTAACAAGTTTAGTTTATCAAAAGCACTAAAATTATAAGACGGGCTCAAAGAACTCATACACATAAGCAAGTTAGTGGTTACCTCGTTGAAACGGTTTCCAAGCTCTTCAATATCATATTTGGCACAAAAAGGACGTGACATCTTCCAAAAAGCGAGTCGAGAACCGTGTTGAAATTATTAACCACATAATGGTCACGATTGGTGATGCCGGTCTTCCTTCTTCGATTTTTTGGGTCAAAACACTCAGCTTTCATATCAACCACTTCAATATCATATTTGGCACAAAAGGACGTGACATCTTCCAAAAGCGAGTCAAAGCCTTCAAGTCGATAACTTTTTAGGCCTTCACTAGTTAACTTAACTAACTTAATAGCATTTAACATATCTTGGTCTTTATTTTGAAGTGCTTCACACAAGGTGTTAGTAACACCCAAGATGTATTTCATCAAATGTAAATAGAATACAAAACTAAAAGTTTTCATGTATAATTGAAGTCCATGTGCTTCACTTTTGTGAGCAGAAATCTCTCTCGAATTTTCTATATATTCCAGCACGTCAATAACACTAGGAAATAAAGTAAGCAAACGATGAATTGTTTTTTCATGAGAACTCCAACGTGTATCCCCGACTCTTGCAAGTGACAATTCTTGATTCTTTCCACTCCCAGTTTCAACTTCCGGATTCAATCCCAATCTTACTCTTTGACTTTCTCTTATCAAATCTATTCGCTTACAAGATGCACCAACAACATTTACTAAATTTGACACTTCTTTATACAATTTTGAAAATTTCATGATGTTTGGTTGCAAGGGCCACAACAACAAGTTGAACTTGATGAGCAAAACAATGAACAAAATATGCGGAAGGATTTTCTTTTAAAATCAAAGCTTTCAAACCATAAAACTCACCGGACATGTTGCTTGCTCCATCATATCCTTGGCCTCTAACCCTACCAATACTCAAATTGTGGCGAGCAAATAGTTTATCAATTGCAGATTTAAGAGATAACGCGGTTGTTTTCATAACATGAACAAGGCCAATAAACCGCTCCTTCACAAATCCCAATTTATCAACATATTTTAAAACCACGGCCATTTGTTCCCTTTTAGAAATATCTCTCGATTCATCAACTAATATGGAAAATACATCATCACCAAGTTCTTCAAATATCTTCTTTAATACTTCTTCTGCAAAACAATTACAAAGTTCTTTTTGGATTGATGGAGATGTCATTTGGTTATTCCCGGGAGCGTTACTTAATATAACTTTACCAATTTCTTCATTTAGTTCTCCAAACACTTTTAAGAACTCTATAAAATTTCCTCTATAGAGAGATTCTTCAGACTCATCATGACCACGAAAAGCTAACGAACCATTCAACAATGCTTTAGTAAGTCTAGCCGAAGCATGTAATCGGATTCTATATTGTTTTTTTTGTATATCAGTTCCTTTATCAAGGGCCACAGGTATAGATTGAGCTTGGTTAAGTAAGTCTTCTCCCTTTTTACGTGCTTTGTTGTGAAAACTATTGCATTTACCAACATGACCACTAAATTTCTCCCGAGCCTTATTCCAACATCGCACCCCTTCACTCAAAAATACATCGTTTTGTCCACACTCCTTAAACAAGTAACAATGCAAGCAATACGCTTTATCTGCTTTGACACTATATTCCAACCAATTTCCAAATTCACCTGTGTACCATTCCACATTAAAGCGTCTTAATTTACTACCATAATTTGTTTGTGGAAAATCATGTCCGGTTGGTTGACATGGACCTCTAAGTTGATATGTTCGTCTTATTTCATCTTTTTGACTTGGGTGATAAGATGAAATCGGTTGCATTTCGGAAGGATCCCATGGAAGATCATCCAAATCTACTTTTGACGGTTTACTACTTGAAGATGATGACCCAAGGTTTGATGGTTCAGTTTGAAAATATCTCTTGATATTCATATTAGTAATACCTACAAATCAAATTCAAATAGCAAAAATCAACTATCAAAACAAATCAATAATTGCTAATAAATAACCAATCCATATAAGGACTTTCATGGCACCTGCTACATACAATACCCAATATGGCTCATGTTATTATTATAAAATTTTCATGAAATAATTGTTTGTTTGTTGGTGAACACAATCAATGAATATGTAAGAACAACACAAATAATGATACACTCAAAAGCTTCTAGTATTACTGATTTCAAAGTTAAATAACTTAAAACACATGGCTGGGTTAAATAGTCTACATGTAAACATAAAAATATGGCAAAGAACATGTAGATAATATATAATTGAAAACAATATTAATACATTAATATTACAAACCGTGGAAAAGAGCCAAAGGATAGATATATGTAGCAAGTCGTTGCCGTTCGTCCTCGTGCTCTGTAGGCCTGTAGGGTAGCGGCTGATAATTTTTGCAAGTAAAACCCTAAAATATTAAAACACATGTCTTATAAAAGGTAAAAAAAATCAAAAAAAAAAAACCCGGCCCAATAAAGCCTCGAACATGGGACATCACCTATAGCTTAAAGTGTTTTAACCACTCCACCATTTTTTTAGTTTAGTAGGGTGGTGCACTTCAATTTTATAAGGGGGTGCACTTCATATTTTATATATAGAATTACACTATAATTTCGAAACTCGGGGGGTTCCCGTGCACCCCCAACCTCCTATATAAATCCGCCCCTAGCGGTAAGTACTAGTAGGATAACGAAGGTTATAACTTATAAACAAATCGAACGTATACAAAAGAGTTTTTACGAGTTGATATGAACACAACCCATATAACTAGATATCTTACTTTATGTCTTTTTACATATTAACCATTTAATAATACAACTTTGCACAACAAAATAATTATATAAAAAGTAATTACTTTTTTAAATTTTTAACGGGATATATAAAATTGTTTAGCTAAATGTGTTTGTGGGGCTCGACCCAAAACTGGCCCAACCTTGTTTATACCTAACACAAACCCGTAAATTTTGAGTCACACCCATCTCATGTCAGATATCCGCACATGCATATAAAGTTTTAATTGAACTTGGTTTTATTAATCACGTGTTATCAATAAAGATAGAAAATAAAACTAGTCAAAAATCTTTGAAAAAATATAAGAGTATTCCCTTTTCTGGTTAGGAGAGTTAACTTATATAGTCTCATCATAACATAATTAGTACATTAACAGTTATCCTGAACTTTTCAAATGCTATGATTTTTTATGTATAACAACAAAACAAAATTAGTTAAAATGGCTATTTATCAATATATTATTTTAAACAATAAATAGTAATACATGTTTGTTTTGTTGAAATGTAAACACATGAAGTTAGTTATTATTAATATTGAACTTTGTTTTGAACCTTTAATCATCTATAATAAGTTTATTTAATACAAAATTAGTACTTAATTTGATAATTTTAGCCTTTTAAATGTTTTTTTACTTACATTTTGATCTTTGTGTTTTTGGTAAGTAGCCAAAGCCCATCAGAAGAGTTAATGAAAAGGGCCTAAAAGAACAAGTGTGGGCTATAGTATAGATATAGACTTTTATTCCGCTGGTTTGGGCAAGTTGCATACCTTCTTAATATCATCCTTATCATAAACTTGATATTGTACATCTTTATTGTTTCTTTTCTTTTTTCCATCACTTGTTTTTTTGTTAAGTTAACTACTATATTTTCAACACAAAGGATACTTGTACAGTTGTACTTTTGTATACCCATCTATTCCCCACTACATATAAACGCTTAGCATATGCAAAGTTTGTAAGAATAATATCAAAAATATATAAAAGAAAAACTGTAAATAATATATAAATAAAATAGGTCAGTCATACTGACTGTCTCATATATCAACAACACAAATCGTATTACTACTCTCCAAATAAAAATTTACAATTCATGAAGTCGAAGAACAAAGCTAAACATCACACCAAGCCCACATATGTTTCAAACCCAACTAGCAAACTTAGCCCACAACAATAAAAGGAAAACCGGGGTAATCCAAAACTCCAAACCCATCTTTGTCATGTAAAATAAACTCAAATAATATAAAATAAACTTAGTAAAAGGTAACATATAAAGAATAGTATTTAAAATTGAAAAGAAAACATATGCATAATTTTAAAAGTAGAACTAGGGAGTAGAGATGAAAAAAAAATACCCGGAAAAATAATCCTAAAGGATGTTTACTCTTTAAAAAATTCATTATATATTTGAAAAAATACATGAAAAAAGCCTGAAAAAACTCCAAAATAGGTTTTTTTCAATACCCGATAACAGAGTATTCAAATACCCGGCTTAGAATACCGGTTCTATACCCGAACCTGATATATATGGTATGGTTTTTAAAGACGATACCCGGACCCACCCGACCCGGGTATTGCCAATACCCAATTTTCCAATACCGGGTCATATCCGAACCTGGGTATTTGAAAAACTCAATTCGTGCACCTCTACTATTAAATGTTTGGGAAAATATCAAAAACAAATTATAAATCATTTCATCTTGATACGGGTTATTAGTAGAGGTGCATAAATCGGGTTTTTAAAATACATGGGTTCGGGTATGACCGGGTTCGGGTATGACCGGGTACGGGTATGACCGGGTACGGGTATGGCCGGGTAATGGTAATAATCGGGTCGGGTATTGTCTCTAAAAACCTTACCCTATGCATCGGGTTCGGGTTGTGTATAGAACCGGGTATTCTAAAACCGGGTATTTAAATACCCTATTATTGGGTATTGAAAAAACCCAATAATAGGGTATTTAAATACCCTATTACGGGTTTTTTCGAGTTTTTTCTCAGGTATAGATTGGATTTTTTAAAAGTTTTCACTTTGTAAGGGTATTTTTTGGGTATTTTTAAGGTATTTTTCGGGTATACATCGGGTATTTGAAATAACCGGTTTCGGGTATTGGGAAAACCCGGTTCTGGGTATGGAACCGGTTCAGGTTTTCGGGTATTACCGAGTACAAATCGGGTCCAGTTCGGGTTTTAGTGTCAAAATGCGTACCCTATCCGCACCCTTCTGGTAGTGTCGGGTACGGGTTTGGGTATTAAAAAAACCGATTCCGGGTTTTTATTTCGGGTCCGGTTTCGAGTTCGAGTTTTTTATGCACCTCTAGTTATTAGGGCATGGTTTAAACTTTAAAGGCCCAAAAAGAATAAGTAGTGATATGTTATTTTGTAGTTCAATTAAACGTACACGAATATGACTTAACATTTATAACAATATCAAACATCAATATATAATTACTTATTATAGAAACCACATAAAAAAGGTTTTAATTCCGTTCAAGATACCAATTTATAGAATTTATTTTCCGTCAAATTGACGTCTCACAAGTTTAGCTTCAACATGGATGCTTCAACCATGTTTTTCTCTCTTTGAAAAGAATATTTAGTGAAATACAAAATTACAAATTAAGATGAAAAATATATGAAAAAAGATAGTCACATGCATGGGTGTACAAATAACCTAAGGTGCTGTTTGTTTTTGCAGACATAAACTGTCTGCAAGCTGATTTCATCTGTTTTCATGTCTGCAACTGAAGATGTGGTCTGAAGATCTGCAAGCTGAAAATATAAGACTGTTTGTTTTTATAAGCTGATACTGTCTGCATAACTGTCAAACTTATCTCACAAGATAGAAGTCATTTATTCAAGTTACATCTAGTTTTTAGTCTTTGCTTGCCATGCCGATTTGGTTTTGGTGGGTGGTGGAAGGTGGTGGTGGTGGATGGTGGTAGTGGCGGCGGACGGTGGGTAGTGGCGGTGGATGGTGGTGGTGGACAATGGGTGGTGGTGATGGATGGTTTTGGTTGGTGGTGGACGGTGGTGGTGATGGATGGTGGTGGTGGTGGGTGATGGATGGTGGTGGTGGCGGTGATGGATGGTGGTGGTGGTGATGGATGGTGGTGGTGATGGATGGTGGGTGGTGGACGGTGGTGGTGATGGATGGTGGTGGTGGTGGCGGACGGTGGTGGTGATGGATGGTGGGTGGTGGACGGTGGTGGTGATGGATGGTGGGTGGTGGACGGTGGTGGTGGCGGTGATGGATGGTGGTGGTGGTGGCGGTGATGGATGGTGGTGGTGGTGGGTGATGGATGGTGGTGGTGGCGGTGATGGATGGTGGTGGTGGTGGCGGACGGTGGTGGTGATGGATGGTGGGTGGTGGACGGTGGTGGTGATGGATGGTGGGTGGTGGACGGTGGTGGTGGTGGTGGCGGTGGATGGTGGTGGACGGTGGCGGCGGGGTACGGGGGTGGTGGTGGCGGCGTACGGTGGGTGGTGGTGTTGGCGGACGGTGGTAGGAGCAGTGGATGAGAGGGTGGCTGCAAAGGGAGAAGAGTAGGGTTTTTTTGTGAAGATGTTTTAAGCAAGATTTCCTTGCTTTTCTTTTAAGATGAAAGAAGATAACTTCAGATCTGTTTTAAGAAAAAAAACAAACAGTCTTCAAGGGTAATGTCTGCGCGCCTGCAGACATTAGCTCCTTGAAGATGTTTGAAGAAAAAACAAACACCCCCTAAATCTCTATACTCGCTTTTAAAAATCGGAAACAGCTCGTTTGAAACTGACTCGGTTGTAAACAAATTAGATTGGCTTGGGTGTAAACGAGTCGGCTCAACTATGTTTATAGACAACCTAAGTTTAAGCTTGACCCTGCCTCAACTAGAGTTGACTCGTGAACTGTCCTAGTCAGTGGAGGAGCCATAAAATATTCCTATGGGTTCGGGATTTTTTGGTGCTCAGTTTTTTTCGGTGTTGAGTTTTCGGGCTTGGATGAGTCGGGTTAGTTCAGTCATTCGGTCAGATAAATAAAATGCAATATCAATATCACAAATTACTGTCAAACTCAAATTATATTAGGTCGGGTCGGTCATTAGTCAAACTTAAATTACAGCTAGCAAACAATTCATCAATAGCATGTTTAAGAGATGGCGTATCCATTACATGAACTAAAGCAATAAAGCGTTCTATAACAAGTTCCAATTTATCCACATATTTCTGTAGCAGCCAGCAAAGTCATTTGTTTCTTTCCGGAAACATCCATAGACTCGTCAACTAATAAAATCTTTGACTAAATTTTCTATAACCAATGGGTTCGAATATTTTTTTTCAAATGATAATGAGTTCGCTCACTGAAAAAGAATGAGTTCGCTCGTTAATTCAACACTATATGCTATATATAAAACAAAAAAACTGGGTTCGGCCGAACCTGATGGATAGTATGTGGCTCCGCCACTGGACTCCTAGTCTTTCAAGGTGATGCAACTTTCGTAGTCTGTTTTTTAAATATTTAGATAGAAACTAAATAATATTGCTTGCAACTTTGTAAGTATATGTATTATTATTAGGAAAATTGGTTTTAAATAATCCCAACTATACCCTATTGGTAAATAACAGTCCCAAATTCATACTTGTCTTGTGACAGTCCAAACTAAAGGTGTATTTGTTTCTAACGGTCCACGACTAACGGAGGACTAACTCCGTTAGTCCGATGATGATGTGGCCATCTCAGCTGTTAAAAAACTCTTATGTGGCACGATTATGTGGCGATGAACTCTCTATCATCTTTTAAGTATTATTAAGAAAACAAAATAATCTCTCTCTCTTTTAATTATTCATCCCAAAAATTACACATTCCCATCATCTTCAAAATCAATCTGTTCTTTCCCAAATATTGAACATAACCACAAAACCCTCACGTAGCTCCATCAAGACCTTATATCATCTTCTAATCCTCTGAAAAATTCCAAGACCCATTGTAATTTCATTACAAAACCTTTAAACATTTTACTCCACCCTCATATCTCAATTCACTACCACCAATTCTAACAACGCCACCGCCGGAGATCGCGAACAAGATCTCGCCGTCTCATCCTTCACTGCCTCCACACACAGCCACATATCCACCTGTCGTGATGTACGCCACCGTACACTCTTCCGTCACCACTATCTCCGCCGCAAAATAATCAAGTTAGATCCCCAATTCTCGAGCCATATAAACCCTAACCCTAGAAAAAGAAGCAGACGATGAAGATTAATAGGATTAGGGTTTGATGGTAGGTGCTGGTGGCGGCAGGTGGTAAGTGGTGGTGGTGGAATTACTGGAGTAAAGAGGGAGAAGAGAAGAGAGAGATAGAGAGAGTGATTAGAGAGTGGTGTAATGGTAATGTTGATGGTGTAATCTGCCACGTAAGCTCGATCTTGTCACGTATTTGACATATAAGCACGATTTTGACACGTATGCATGCCACATCATCATCAGACTAACGGGGTTAGTCCTTCGTTAGTCACGGACCGTTAGAAATAAATACACATTTATTTTGGACTGTCACCAGACAAGTGTGAAGTTGGGACTGTTATTTACCAATATGACTTAGTTGGGATTATTTAAAACCAATTTTCCTTATTATTATTATTATATACTCGTGTGATTCAAGTAGTTTTATCTTTTTACTAGAAAGAGTGCCAATTCCCGACCAGTCTGCAACACTAATTTGTCCCTAACGCATGCATACATTTGGATGTGTTCATCCCTTATCTTGATTGCATAATAATCATGATACAATATATAAATAAAAATGATAAAATTATAAATAAATGATTGAAACTAGAAAGACTTTGAGTCATATTTGAATTCTGTCTTTTTGATAAGCCAGTTGAATACAACAGCTGTCCCAAATCAACATGCACCGGACCACTATCACCATTCACCACCATATTGTTAGCCCACCCCACTAAGTCTTTATTTTTTCTTTTAGACATTGAAATAATGGAAGACTTGACTGTGGTTCACACGTATCTTATTGACAAGATCAGCATTTGAGTTTGTGTTTGTTTGAGATGAGAATGACAGAAAAATCCTTAGCCAAAAAAGTTCTAAAATCCAAAACATGTTGGTATGAGATTTGCAAAATCAATTTTTATTATTTTAAAACCAATCTCATAAATATAATGTTGAAAAATAGGATAAACATTATTTCAATCGTTAGAAATTTAAAATTATTAAATTATACAGGCTCGTTAGCTTGAGGTGACTTTTCCTGCGTCTTTGGCTTTTTCAGATTTGGCTTTTTTGTATCGATAGTATTACCATTAGTAATTAAAGAAGACTGATTATGGATGTTATTATCATGACTACTTGCTCGGTGATTTAGAAGCATAGAAACATCATGATCTTCACTACAAGCGTAAATAAACGTGATTCTATCTTTGATGAGATTGTTAATTATTCATTTTTATGGTATTCTAGTAGGTATCCTAAGACTAGAATAAGTTTCATTGATTGGTTAAAAACCCCGTATTTGGTGATGTAATTTTGATTTTCGTTTTCCCTTTTAGCTGTTTGTTAATACAGGTTTTATAAAGTTATTTTTAAAAAACTTACAATTGTTCGACAGTTTTATTTCATTTTGTAATTTTTATCCTCAGCTTCAAGAACAACACGGATTATCGTTTATGTTAATATATTGTCACAAATTTTTTTCGGGTCTAACGGAAGCTAGCTTAGGGTTAAGTACATAACACGAGGACAATTTACTTTAACCAAAATTATAGAAATGCTAAAAGTGTAACTAACTATTTGTTATTTCAAGTTAGTTCGTGGTGAGTTTAAGATCAGGTTCAGGTGACTGATATCTAACCGATCATTAACATACTTGTGAATGAACCCTGCAAACTAGACGGGTATGCTACACGATCATGTGCATGGGATTACAAAAAAAAGGTTGTATACCAACCCACTATGATCCCACTGTCTAGATGCTCTCTTTGTTAGACTTTTAGATTCAGTTAAACACATAATAATTTCTTCTTTTGAATGTCTTTCTATAGATTTATAATTAAGTGGTTTATATATTATTGTTCGAATCATTATGTTTATTTAATAGATTTAAGGTTTGCAAATTTTCTTGTACAACTTATGATATAATGCATATTTCATTATTAATCTATAAATATTATCATCAATGATTAATTCAGTCCAATCAATATAGACATAATGACCCCCCCTAGACACTAACCTTTATATTTGTTAATTGCAATGATTGAGTGATTTTGGATTATTGAAGAAACGTTTATTGATTGGCTAATGATGTATCTAACCTCGGATTAGTTCAACCAAGAAATAGGGTAATGGGACTAAACTATTGACTATTTTACAATAGTTTAAACCGTCCATAGTGTATAAAATTTGTTATGTGATATACTGGTATTCTATTTTCTTGGACTTCAGTTTTGCCACGTCACTTAATATAAAACTGTTTAGCTTAGAACAGCTTATGGTTAGTTTCTTATGAATCTACTATAGAGGTAGGGTACCAAAAAGACCCAAATATCCTTAAGTACACTCCGCGGGTCACAGAGAATGCTCTTATAAGCCACTCGCGGGACAAACGGATCACCCGCATATCAAGATAGAGGAGGAACATCCTCATAATACGCGCGGAAGCATCCGGGCGTCCTCTAAAGTCGTCCGCGAGACAAGACATATGTCCGCATAAATAACTGGAAGACAGTGCCAGTAGGACAGCTGTCACCATTCAAATACTTTCTAGAAGAAAGGCTCATGATTCTTACTTGGGGAATACGTGACATACTAACCAATGAACAAAGGACACCTGGCCAGGTTGTTATAACCGTGCACATGGTCAGGGTGCGATCCATCCTATCAGCTGGTGACACGTGTCCAGATTGTTATACCCATGCACATGGGACGTATAGCCCAACCTATCACAAGAAGACACGTGTCCAGGCGGTTATCAAAGATCTTTTAGAAGAGGACAGCTGCCTCAATCATCTTCCATCATCCTTCGGCTATAAATACCTTGTCAAACGGTATGAGGTATTCGTTCACTCACATATATTCTGGCTACACTTAGTCTCTGTACTTCAGTATTTTCTTCATTACGAACGTTATTGATTTTCACGCCGGAGGGTGGTTACAGGAAGACCCCCCCACTTGTCCTTCCTGTAACGAGACTCACGGTGTTTGTTTTGCAGGTTCCGGTCACTGGACTATAGGGAGTTTTACTCATATAGTGGTAGTAGTTATCGTATTGTACCCTGTGGACTCACTGGATCCAGGACCCATACCCAGGGAGTGGTTGGGTGTCTCTTCATTGGCGCCATCCATGATTTGAGTTAGAACAGCAATAGTTTTCGTTGGTTTTTTGGTTCGTTTGATATGAGTAAACTTCCTGAAGGGCCAACGGGAACCCCTGCAACTGAGTCACGTGTAACTAACACAGAAGCACCTCCGGGTCTTAGTGTTTTTGCACATATCACGACTCCAAGCGGCCGTACTCTTGAGCGAGTCACAGCTCCGGGGTCACGGAACATTGACGTAACACCTGGGGGTTTTACCCTAGAAAACGTCATAGCACCAACCGGTCCCACCCCTCAGATATGGGACGGGCCTCGGCACCGGAAGGTTCTAATTTGGGTAATCTCAGACGGATTACGGAAGAAACTCGCCGAAAGCGGTCAGTGTTGGATCTGGAAGATGATTCAGGCGACTCTGACGTGGCGAGATCTCATAAACGTAATTCCAGATCCAGAGGAGCCTTGACTCCTGAAGAATGGCTACAAGTGCAACAACAAAGTTTGGTGGCTGAATACAAGCGTAGAAAGCGTAACGAGCAACTTCACGCCCGCACTTTGGATTATGAGGAATCCCTTAGGGGATCTCCTTCTCCTCCACCAACAGTGCGAGGAAGTCAAACCCGTTACAGTCAACAGACGGAACTAGAGTTTGGCGAACTTCCGAGGCTACGTCCTCGTCCTCGCATAAATATGCGGATGCCATCTTATTTAGATGAGTTTGATGATTACGATTCATCCTACCACCCGGGAGATTACAGTATATACCGGAGACAGTAGGATGAGTTCTCAGCCAAAAAGCAGCCGCCCGCATGACACTGTCCGCCATACCGAATACCATAGCAATGGGGAACGAGACTTTACTAAACCATACCGCCCCGCGGCTTTCGCCAAAAAATCCAAATTCATAGCAAGTATTGCCACATCACCCTTTCCCGTTAATGCTAAGATACCTACATCGGTGGGTAAGTATAATGGTACGACTGATCCAAGTGATCATCTCCAGAACTTTATTGCGATAGGTGGTGTTAGTGGTTGGACGCTGCCTTATTGGTGTCATATGTTCGCATTGACACTAACAGGGGCAGCAAGAGAGTGGTTTGAAAAATTACCTAGCGGTGAAATTTCTAGCTGGGACGATCTGGTGAAAAAATTTTCCCAACACTTCAGCCAGCAGAAAAAACATACGCGAGACCAGTCAGAAATTTTGGACGTCGTCCGCCGTGATAACGAGTCCATAGAAGATTTTATTACCAGGTTCAACGACGAGAGCTTGAACATTGGCGGAATCAGTAAAGACATGCTTCGCGGTGCCTTCCGCAAAAACGTCAAATGTGATGATTTAGTCCGCACACTTACAGGCAGAGATGGAATGCCAAAGGAGTGGGACGACCTGATGACTGCGGCAAAGGTGTATGCTAGTACTGAGAAAACATTGAGAAATGGTAACCCGAAACAAAAATTTAAAGTTGAATTTCAAAATCCGAGATCTAATAGACAGGGGAAAGGCCCTATATGGTCAAGGCTTCGGCCAAGTGCGGAAGCATCAAAACCATTTGATGCAAGATCCCTCATAGGCAACAAGAACAAAGCGGGACCCGCAAACCGAAGTCCCAACAATTGGACTCCTCTTTCAAAGACTCCCGCTGAAATTCTCACTACAGAGAATATAAAATTTAGAAAGCCACAGCCACTAACGAGAAGATCATTCTTGGATGCTACCAAGCACTGTTCGTATCATGACGACATTGGTCATAATACGAATGAATGTAGAACATTGAAAAATGAAATCGAAACGGCTGTGAAATCTGGAAAGCTAAAACACTTGGTAAAAAATGGAAAACCGGACAATGGAAAAGCACCTGTTCGGGACATCCAAGGCCTGAGTAAGAAGCAAATCAAAGATTTGAACGTTCACATGATACAAGGAGAGTTTCATACAGGGAATAAAAGAAAAGAGTCTGATGATGAAGAATGGAAGAATGAGCCAGTGATCTTCCCTCGAATTAAAGGGGGTCCGAACAGTAAGAATCCCCTGATCATCACTGCTTTCTTCAGGCACTATCGTTCTCATTACGTCTTCTTCGACACCGCAGCACATCAGATATCATGTATGAACAATGCTTTGATCAGCTTGACGAAGAAGATAAAAAAAGATTGAAACCTATTCATGCTCCAATGTCGGGATTCAGAGGAGAAATAATGCATTCGCGGGGTGTAATTTCATTTCCAGTCACCCTGAGCGATGGAATTCATTCGAGGACCGAGGAGGTCGAATTTCTGGTTTTGCCGGCAACATCAAAACATGACATTATCCTTGGGCGAGAAGCGATTGGTGATTTCAATGCTCATCCGTCCACGACACACGGTGCAGTGGGAGTCCAAACTTGTACTGGCATCGCAATAATTCATGTTAATAGGCACTGCTTTGCAACCGAGAGCTCAAAGCCCAGCAAGATCCTAAAACAAACTTTGAGAACTGAACCGGAAAAGTGGGTCTTGAACAAAGATTTCCCTGATCAAACTGTAACAATTGGACCTGCTATCTCCGAGATAGTGCAGACTTTCTTGAAACAGTTATTATCAAAGAATGTCGATGTTTTCACATGGCAACGAGGCGGACATGATGGGTGTCCCGCGGAACATATCGGAACACAAACTAAGGGTAAACCAGTTGTTTACGCCAATTGTTCAAAAACAACGTAAGATGGGTCTGGAACAAACAAAAGCAATGAATGAACAAGTCCAGGACCTCTTGCAGGCAGGGATCATTCGTCCAATTCGTTACCAAACTTGGGTCGCCAACCCAGTTATCGTCCCCAAAAGCAATGGGGCATAGAGAATGTGTATCAATTTCAAGGACCTAAATAAAGCATGTCCCAAGGATTGTTATCCTTTACCCGAAATAGATCTCAAAGTTGATGCTGTGGCACCATTCAAATTCAAGTGCTTCTTAGATGCTTACAAAGGCTACCATCAGATCCGCATGGCAGCGGGTGATGAGGACAAAACAGCATTTCGTACCGATCAAGGCACCTTTTGTTACAAAATGATGCCTTTCGGATTAAAAAATGCGGGAGACACGTATCAACGATTGATGGACATAGAATTTAATGGTCAAATTGGTCGAAACTTAGAGGTGTATATGGACGATTTTATAAACAAAAGTGTTGAGGAAGATCAGATGCTGAGAGATATTGAAGAGACTTTCGAAACATTGAAAGGTATTAACATGAAGTTAAATCCAGCCAAGTGTTCATTCGGAATGGAAGAGGGAAAGTTTCTGGGTGTGATTGTCACGGATGCAGGCTTCAAAGCTAATCCAGATAAAGTTCAAGCCATAGCCCGCATGCCTTCCCCGTCCTCCCTCAAGGAAGTTCAGACACTCAATGGGTGTTTGGTTGCTATGAATCGATTCTTGGCAAACCATGCAGCCAAATCTCACCCATTTATCTCAACACTAAGAAATTGCCTTAAGAAAGCACATTTCAATTGGACTGCGGAAGCAGAACAAGCTTTTTTGGAAGTTAAAAAACGTTTGATGGAGCTGCCCACGTTAACAGCACCCTGTGCGGGGTAACCGTTAACATTATACCTATCAGCGTCAGACATTTCCATCGGGGCCGTCCTCCTGACAGATCGAAAGAATATTCAAACACTGATCTACTACGTCAGCAGAACACTATTGGACCCGGAAATAAGATACTCCATGCTTGAAAAACTTGTTTTGGCACTGGTCTATGCTGCCCGACACCTTCGCAGGTACTTTCAAGGGCACCCCATCAATGTTTTAACCGGATACAAGCTCAAAAATGTTCTCAGTAAGCCCGAATTATCTGGCCGACTGGCCAAATGGGCCATCGAACTAGGTGAACATGCAATAGAATACAAACCTAGGCCAGCAATCAAAGGGCAGGTGTTGGCGGACTTCATGACAGGAGTTCCGCATCACAAAGAAAAATAATGTTTAATCGAGCAACAACCCCAAGCACCTCCGGAATTGGTACAAATTTGGCCCTTATTCACGGATGGAGCTTCAAGCAATGAGGGATGTGGCGCAGGCCTCAGGCTGGTCAATCCCGAAGGCCATGAGTTTACATATGCCATAAAGCTGGACTTCAAAAGTACCAACAACAAGGCAGAATATGAAGCTTTCTTGGCAGGCTTGCGGATAGCCAAAAAGCTCGGAGTTAAACATTTAGAAGCCCGAGTAGATTCCATGCTGATTGCGGGACAAATAAATGGTACATACGAAGCAAAAAACGATATCGTGGCTTCATATGTGTCACAGGCAAAGGATTTGATGCTTCAGTTCTCTTCTTGCAAAGTCATTCATATAAAGAGAAGTGAAAACAAATCAGCGGATGCTCTCAGTAAATTGGCTTCAACGAACTTCGAACACTTCGCCAAGGACATCCGCATTGAAGTATTAGATCGCCCGTCTGTTCCGCAACATCAGGTTTTGGTGATCCAAACAGGAGTAGAATCCTGGATGACACCCGTTATGGCATACTTGTCATCTGGAGCACTTCCGGAAGGAAAAGTTGCGGCCCGGAAGATAAAGCACAAAGCCTTGAACTATCAGATTCTTGATGGTGTTTTGTACCGACGTTCCTTCCTCGGACCACTACTTCGATGTGTGGATGCTGAGGACGCGAATTACTTAATCAGAGAGGTTCATGAAGGCATTTGTGGTCTTCACGCGGGTCCGCGGATGGTTGTAGCAAAGGTAATGAATGCTGGGTATTACTGGCCAGGGATGCATATGGATGCTGTACATGAAATCAGAAAGTGTGATTCATGTCAACGCCATGCTCCTAACACGCTTCGACCAAAAAACGAGTTAGTCCCAGTCACTTCAGCTTGGCCGTTCCAGAAATTGGCAGTTGACATAATGGGACCTTTCCCTGAAGCCCCCGGACGTATCAAGTTCCTAATAGTAGCCATCGACTACTTTACAAAATGGGTGGAGGCCAAACCAGTTGCTTCTATAACAGCAGCGAGTGTTAAGAAATTCTTGTGGGAATTCATCATATGCCGTTTTGGCCTCCCTCTAGAGCTCGTTAGTGACAAGAGGACACAATTCGCGGACAGTGGGTTGCAAGAATGGTTAAAAGAGTTACACATTTCTCAAATCTTCACCTCTGTAGCCCACCCGCAAGCGAATGGTCAAGTCGAAAGAACAAATCGGACGATCAAAGAAGGAATCAAAATGAGGCTGGGAACAAAACGAACGGGATGGGTGGACGAATTTCCCCATGTACTATGGGCCTTCCGCACTCAAAGGAATTCCAGTAATTCCGAAACCCCCTTCAGTTTAACATATGGCACAGAAGTCATGATTCCCGCCGAGATTGGGATCCCATCCGCTAGAGTCCTTATGATCGAAGATAATGATCATGAGCTCCGGATGAACCTTGACCTCCTCGAGGAAAGGAGGGAAATGGCATCTATCCGCGAGCATAATTACAAACGACAGTTGCAAAAATATTATGACTCGCGGGTTTAAAGATGTGAATTAGATGCGGGAGACTATGTCTGCCGCAATAACGAAGCCTCTGGGCAAGAGCCTCCGGGCAAGTTGGCCCCTACATGGGAAGGACCTTATAGAATCCAGAAAGTTCTGTCTAAAGGTGCCTATACACTGGAAAGGTTGGATGGGGCGGAGATCCCTAAAACTTGGAATGGGGCCCAACTGAAGAAATGTTACATTTAGCGGTTTGTCTTTTGGCCTGCGTGCTTAACTAGATGTTAAAAACTTTGTAATTTCATTTCTTGTAATTCGGATTATGCCTCAGTTATAAAAATTTTCATTTCAGTCATTTGAGACTTGTATTGTCACATAATCCTTTATTTGTACACAAAGAAGATCCTCTGAAAACACTTATATTATATAAAAAAAATATATATAAACAAAGTGTGACGGATGCAATAAAAAAGCCTTCTTTATTCATACATAAAGGGATTACAAAAAGATGGAGGAGCGTAGTTAAAAAAAAAAGAGGAAAATCTATCTATGGCGCGACATCTTCATGTCCTGCATCTTCCTCTTCTTCTTCTTCCTCATAAAGCTCGAGAAGAGTCTTTAGCTGCTGGATACTGTCTTCCTTATCAGCAAGTTCGGATATCTGATCAGTCAAAGAGAATTTCAACGAGTCGAAATCCTTTGATTTCTGCTTAAGGATGGCATCAGTATCTTGACCAGCTAAGATATTCTTCAGGAAGCCGGGAAGTTGAGCCAAACTGGTAGCCTTCTTGGAAACCCAGTTGGCGGCCAGCTTGTTTAGAAGCCTTCAAGAGGATAGCAACACAATTCCCAAGCTCATCACTAGCCCGAACATCGGCAATGACCTGATAGAACAGTTACACATAAGTAACTCTAAAAGTACTTGGAACATTTATGATGAGAATAAGGCACATACCTTGGGAATAGCTTCCGCCAATAGCCATTTTTGGTCCGCCTTGGCCCGGACAAGCTCCATTTTGTGCTGAGCACAGTCCAAGGATTGGTTCCGGCTCTTGGTGTTAAGATCAGATAAACGCTTGTCCTTGGCCGCTGATTCAGCCTGGAGTGCTTCCACTAATTTGGCTTGTTCTTCCAATTGTTTTTGGAGAATAGCCCTGGCTTCCTCAGCAGTGGACCGAGCAGCCTTTTCCGCCTCCAGGGCCTGGCTTGCCTCCCTAGCTTCGTTTATAGCTTTAAGAGCTTCTTCTTTAGCATCAGAAGCAGAAGCCGCCAGTTCATCCCATTCCTCATTCATCGCCAACCAATCTCTGGTTATCTCATGAGTAGTGGACATAGTATTCGCCAAATAATAAGAATGGGAGTTTAGTAATTCTTGGCGAATACTAAGGCGACGTCTCTCCTTTTCACCATGAGGAAGACACTCCTCCAAAAATTCAAAACATGTATCCACGTCGCGGAATGTAGAATCCCGACGCAAGGACCAGGTAGGCTAATGCGTGGTGGGGTCTTCCTCCTCAGCAGTAGGAGAAGTTTGAGAAGCATAAGGGAAGGTACTATTACCCCCTTGATTCCTAAAGTGGTGAATAGTATGAGAAGGCGACTTCCCGGCAGGATGGGTCGTATCAATTTCCTTCTTCAGCGGAGAATCATCCGTCACAATGACCGGATCCTCAGCAGTATTAGGAGGTGGCGGTGGCGGACGAAGAGGTGAATCCTTCAAACCAGAAATACCCTCAGAAAGGTTATCCAGGTTCACTGAAAAGTGTTAACAAGGGGTTAGAAATTATCAAACTCAAAATAAATAAAGAGTAGAGACAAAATTTACATACCTAGAGAAGGGTACTCCGCATCAAGTTGTTCTAAACCGGCTTCCAAGGCGGAAGAAGTGGTTTTCTTGGATTTTTTCTTCTTTTAGACAATCTTCACAGGATTAACCTTGCGCTTACCCGCCGCCTTGGAAACACCCACGTCGACAACCGGACGTTTACCCTCAGCAGCAGCGTCATCAGGTCCTGGACCCTCAAATTCCGCAGTAACATCAACGTTCTCAGGGCTTGGTGCCTGATTAGTCGCGGCTCGTTGGCGGGTAAGACCTGCAGTAGAGCTCAGAGCTTTATTAGCATCAGTTGAATAAACTTCTTCGCAAAGTGATGACTCCTCGCTAGAATTAAGAGCAGTCACAGGTTTGGGTTTCAAAATGTCCTCACCTTTCTGGATGCATTCTTTAACGTATGCCTCACCTTTAGCATACATCGCCTCAGACATTTTGGGTTCCGGGCGGAAAGCTGTGGGAAACACGAAGTTATAACGGGTGCGCTCAAGAAAGGACGCATCCATTTTATCGATTGGGCGGCGCACCATCATTCCCCCCTTGCGATCCAACAAGGTGCTAAAGGCAGAACCTTCACCTGCACAAAACAAGGAAACAAATTAGAAAACTCTTAAGGACAAAACAGAGATAACAACAAACTTACTCTTATCGGTCTCCTCATAATACGGTTCCAGAGTTGGAAATGGCCACAATCGGCTCATCCTCGCACTCACC
Organism: Bidens hawaiensis; assembly: GCF_021521415.1. Lineage (NCBI taxonomy): Eukaryota > Viridiplantae > Streptophyta > Magnoliopsida > Asterales > Asteraceae > Bidens > Bidens hawaiensis. The sequence goes on from NW_027505600.1 coordinate 64,820, forward strand.
ATTGCCCCATCATGGATTGGGCGCATGGGAGTCGGTATGGAGATCAGCGTTTGATACCATGCCTGATCTTCATGGGCGGAAGCCACAACCACTGGCATAGCCTCTTTTGCCTTCCGCTTATGCATCGCGAAAGGAATAACATCCTCTCGGATCCAGAAAAATTTAGGTTTCCAGCCATGGAGGCTACGGAGCCATTCCGTGCCTATAACCCTCTTCTCCACAGTCGCGAAGCTATACCACCCATCACGGAAGGTCATCCTGTAAAAAACGGCAAACATGCCAACAGATGGGTCAAGGTTGCGAGTCTGGCAACAGAATTCGAAGTGTCGCATCCTTAACATCCCGAAGGGATGGATCTGGGAAAGATGAACCCTATAAGTTGTTAAGACCGATTGGACAAATTTAGTAATCGGAATCCGGAAGTTCCCCATGGTAAAGTGGTCTATGTATACAGCCATTTTCTTTGGAGGTGGGTTAGTAGCAATAGAGCCACTAGAAGGAAGTTTCGGTTCCCACTCCGTCGCCAACCCGTACACGTTAACAACATCATTATAGTCTTCTTCTTTAAGGCCAACGGAAACCTCGCTGATAGTGGGAGTACTTTTCTTTTCTTTAGTCATCTGAATAACAGAAAGATGAAGATGTTTCAGAAAGGTAAGAAATTTCAAAGAGTATTAAAAAGTCTTCAAGTGTTTGAAGAAATATGAAAGTGATAAAGTTTAAATGGAAACCACAAGGGTCGTATTTATACCCATCGCAGTTAATGCGATTCATAAATTGCCAGAAGAGAGAGAAACCGCGGACCGCCAGATGACTGACACGTCAGGCGGGAAATTCAAGATAATGAAGACAGGCTGTCAAAAGCGTCATGAACGTCCTATCAGTTGTTCTCAATAGGCATCTCTCTCCACCACGCCATCATAGTTATTTAAACTTTACGCTTCAAAAAAGTCGAAGATTTCAGAAAAATGTTCTCAAGAGATATAAAATATCAAAAACATTTCCTATAGATATTTTCATCAAAAGGGTAGAATATCCATAAAAGATAAAAGAAATGCTCCTCATTAATGATCCAAAAAATTACAAGAAGGAAAAGGAAAAATTTACAAGTTATAGAAATGGTAAATCTATCCTAAGGGTTTGAGGCGGACGGGTCCTCCGGAGCCTTCACAGACGTATCTTCCGAAGAGTCATCTTCATATTCTTCCCCAAGATAGCTCTTCAAAAGTTGTACACCGTCATATGCGGAAGAAAATTCCGGAAGCATATCCTGTAGAGGGAAGACTAACGTGTCATGCTCCTTAACCCGGTCGGTACGGTCTTGTTTGACGTTTACGCCATAAAGCGGATGATATTTAAAGGAGCAGTTACTCCTGGCATAGTTCATCCCTTCATGAAAACCCGTAACACGCCCGAGTGACGAGGAAGCAGCCATCACATTAGAAAAACTGTCAGTCAGCTCCTTGCTTCCTTTGATATGGCGGACGACCTGGTAAGACAAAAACATAAGTTCCCAATATCAAAAGGCGTGAGTAAAACAACAAAGGATAAAAGTATTACTTACAGCATCAACTCCCCGAGTAAGGAACCATTGACGTTCCTGCTCCGCGCGTTCTGCCCGCGCTCGAAACTCTTTAGCTTCCGCAGTAGCTTCCTCATGGGCTTGAAGGAGAGAATTATAAGCAGTCTGAATTTCAGCAGCACTCTGATCCTTAAGTTTGGCTTGCTCCTTCTGCAACTTTAGCTCTACTTCAAGATCATGAATCCGTACGCCTTGAAGGGCCACTTGGTTTTCTAATGAAGAGTTAACTTCTTGAGCACGAGCCAATTCATCTCTTTCCCCTGAGCTTTAGCTCGAGCAGCCTCAAGAAGGGAGTTTTGCTTTTCACAAGCATCTTTCCGTCGCCGGGCAGCCTCAGCATTGCGATCCTGCTCGTTTTTCAAGGAGATTTCCGCATCAGATTGTTTGCATTTGGCGGTTTGGGCAGCAACGCGATGCTCCTCAGCCTCCTTCCTGGCAATCTCAGCCGCCCGACGAGCTTCCCCCACTTTCCCGCCTAGAGTACGCCACTCACTTAAGACCTCTTGGCTACCGGCTAAGGCATTAGCCAAATGATAAGCAACATTTGTATGAAGGTAGTGGCGGGAAATATCACGCTGATATGCCATCTCAGCAGGGGGTGCGCAATGTTCAACAAATTCCATACAAGTTCTCGGTTGGGAAAACCGAGAACCATTGGTAATGCCCCATGGAGGGACAAACAACTCGTGTTTGTCACCCAAGCCTGTATCCCCGTAATAACGGGAACCCGAGGGTTTCATGCGAGCCGGGGTGGAAGAAGACTATTGAGTAGGGGTGAGCAGAAAACCGAAAAAACCAAACCGAAACCGAATTAACCGAAAAAACCGAACCGAAACATTAACCGACGGTTTTTTTTTTGATTTTTTGAAAAACCGAAATTTCGGTTTCGGTTCGGTTACCCATTTCTAAAATACCGAAAAAAACCGAACCGAACCGAAAAGCCGAACCGAAATATTAACCGAACCGAACCGAACCGATGTATAACCGAACCGAACCGTATTGTTTTAGGACCCACTAGAATAATTAATTTGTTTAGCCCAAGTCTTTCTTTAACATATACAAGTGTGGCCCATTAACATATAATAATATTTGACTTCTTTTAACCTAATAAACTAACAATAATATAACAATAATACAATACAGACACAACCACACCCTCACCCTCTCAGGCTCTCAGCCGTCACCCTCTCAACCACCAACATCCGCCGGCAGCCACCACCACCTCCGACAGCCACCACAACCATCCGGAAGCCGCCACCACCAGCCACGCCCTTCGCACGCACCATCACTTACCGAATCGTCAGTTTCAGGTTAGCCAAACATGTAGTGTTCATTGAGTTTAGTCGATCTGTTGAGGTTCATTGATGATGTTAATGGCCATTATATGTTATGGTTTTGTATGTTTACACTAATTTCCAGATTTTTATGCTTTAGTTTGATTTGTATGCTTTAAAAAAAACTGAGATTTGTATGGTTTTGTATGCTTTAATCTTGTTGAAAGTTTTAAGCAAGCTCAGTTTAAAGTTGTCTCAAGGTTTAATGACTAAACAAGTGATATTTGAAGGTTAATCTTGATTATACAGTAGGCTATATGGGTGGACATAAAAGCTGAGTGTTGAACTGGTTCACATATAGAAAAAAGTTGAGTGTTGAACTGTTTATACAGTGGCTATATGGGTCTAAAATAAGTTTTCTTCCGTCTCAAATTTATTTTGTAAAAGAGGTCTATAGTTCAAAACGTCCTCAAAACATTTTTTATTTCTAGATTTGTTAGCTTTTCATTTGTATATATGAGTAATTATTAATATTTATTTTGTGTAAAAATAGATGGAGAATTCTTGTAGTGAGACTCCAAATATGAATAAAAAAGATGCACCGGTTATTGATGTTGATGAAGAAAACTTGAACGAACCGGTTGTTAGTGAACAAACCGTGGAGCAAGAGGGGGTTGATGGTAAAATGTCGTATGTGTGGTTACACTTTACAAAAAATAAGGAAACCGGTTATTCCAAATGTCATTATTGTAAGAAGTTTATTAAGTCAACTTCAAAATTAAATGGTACGAGTGGTATGTGGAATCATTTGAGGCTATATTGTCGGACTTCGCCGCTTTACAAAAAGGTAGATAAGAAACAGTCTACAGTACGTTTTAAGCCTAAAAATTCAGGGGAAGAGAAGGGTAGTTTGACTACTCACACTTTTAATCAAGATCGATGTAGAAAGGCTTTTGTTCGGATGATCATAATAGATAACCTTCCATTTAGTGTGGTTGACAATCAAGGGCTTAGAGAATTTGTGTGGGAGTTGAATTCAATGTTTAAGTTTCCTTCTAGATGGACGATTGCTAGGGATGGTTTGACAACATATGAAGAAGAAAAAAAGAAGCTAAAATGTCTTTTAAAAGAACAAACCGTATCTCTTACCACTGACACATGGACATCGGTTCAAAATTATAATTATATGTGTCTTACTGCACATTGGATAGATGAAAATTGGGTTTTGAGGAAGAAAATTCTCAACTTTTGCCAAATTTCAAATCACAAAGGTGAGACCATTGGAAAGTTAGTTTATCGTTGTTTACAAGAGTGGGGGATAGATAGAATATTTACGGTGACCGTTGATAATGCTTCATCAAATGATGGTGCAATTAGGTATTTGAAAAAAATGCTCAAGGGTCCTCATTCGGTGCTAGATTGCAAGTATTTGCATATGAGATGTAATGCTCATGTTATAAATCTTGTAGTAAAGGATGGTTTGGAAGAACAAGCTGCTTCCATAGCTCGGATTCGAAGCGGTAAGATATATAAGATCATCTCCTTCTAGGTTTCAAAACTTCAAAGATTTTGTTGAGAAAGAAAAGATTGATTGCAAAAGGAAACCATGTCTCGATGTAGATACTCGATGGAATTCAACATTTTTAATGTTGGAAACGGCACACAAGTTTTCAAGGGCGTTTGATAGGTACTTATTATTTCTTATTATTGTTGATAATTATATCATATTATTGTTTGTTTAATACTAATATGTTATGTCTTATTTTGTTAATAGACTTGAAGAGGTGGATTTCAATTATAGATTATATTTTGATAGTGAAGTTGCGGATGGAGAAACAACTACAAAAAAACGAAAGAAAGGTGATAAAGTTTTGGGAGCACCCGATGAAAATGATTGGGAGAATGCGAGGTAATATTGTTTATTAATTTTGTTTTTATTTTTTTAATAATATTATTATATATTTTGAGTTTAAAAGTGATTTATTTTAATGATTTGTTTTAATAGGCTATTTATAGAGTTTTTGAAGGTTTTTTTAATGTGACAAAGAAGATTTCGGGGTCTAAGTATGTGACCGCAAATTTTTTATTTGTTGAGCTTTGCAAAATGCATTCAAGTATAACAAAAATGTCTTTACATGCCGAAAAGAATGAGAGGGAAATGGGTTAGTCTACGAAGACAAAATTTGACAAGTATTGGGATAACTTGGACAATATGAATGTCTTGTTATATGTTGCACCGGTTTTAGATCCTCGAAATAAGATGAAGCATCTTGGTTTTTCTAAGTTTGATGTATGGTAAAGATTCTTTTAGAATTTATGAAGTCAAAGATAAAGTGAAGGAAACGTTAATGGAGTTGTATCGTCATTATAAGTCAAAAATTGAGAAAACAAAAGAGCGAAAGAATACATCATCTTCCACACCTAGTTTGGTTGATGATAATGAAGATGATGATGATGATGATTTGGAAAAAGCTTATTTAAAGTATTTAAAGGAACAAGATGAACAAGGGGTTGTTGATGATAATGAGGTAGAAATATATTTGCGTGATGGGACCAAAAAAAGAGAGGAAGAATTTGATGTTTTAGGGTGGTGGAAGATAAATTCGGTTAAATTCCCTATTCTATCTCAAATTACTAAGCATGTATGTCAACCGTTGCATCGGAATCGGCTTTTAGTACCGGTGGTAGGGTCATTGATAAGTATAGGAGCTCTCTTAACCCTAAGACCGCCGAGGCATTGATTTGTACTCAAGATTGGTTACGGTATTCACCAACGGATTTGCACGATTCAAATGTGTATGATCAACAATTAGAGACTTTGATTGAAAAGTTGGAGAACATAGAAATTGGTAATAATGTTTATTTTTTAATGTGTTTTGATACTTTAGTTTTTACTTAAATATTAATACAAATATATGTGTTGTTTTTAGATGTTATGACCGGAAACAATACACCAAAAGGATCTACCGTTGATGAAGATTGGGAGTAACTTTGAAGATGAAGCATATGAAGAAAAGAATGAAGATTGGAACTAAACTTTTAGTGTTTTTTTTGTTAAGAACTTTGTTAAATTTAAACTCTAGTACTCTTTCAAGTTTGTATTCGTTTGGTTCCATGTGACAAATGCCTATTTTTGTGTTTTGAATCTAATATGCATTTTCATTATTTTGAATTTTTTTTGCAATGTCAATAAAAAAATTATTTAAAAAAAAAAACCGAATATAACCGAACCGAAACCGATCGGTTTGTATATTTGAAAAAACCAAATTTTCGGTTTCGGTTTCGGTTTCACCTAAAAACCGAACCGAACCGTACCGTGCACACCCCTACTGTTGAGAAGGAGGTTGACGTGGAAGCTCGTCAGTCTGAATATGCTCCTCCTCAGCAGTAGGACTGTCTTGCTGATCACCACTACCACCCCCACCTTGAAACAAATAATCAAAACGGATATCACGGCCGGACTGATCGTCCGGACCCCCCCGTTGAAACATCAGTTGGAAGAGTCGGCATCCTCTCGTCTGCAGTAACTTCAACCAATGGGGAGGTTGGACGATCCTCCACGTAAGCAGCATCAGGCGGAGTAGATGGTTTATCCTCCGCCCCTCCCCTTGAAAAAGGGGATGATGGCTTTTCAGTTTGAGGAGTTGGTGTGGACAACTTCTCCGATATATCCTCACTGAAGATCAACGGATCTACACAACAAAATTTATACTTAGCAAAATACTAACACAAGGAATACAATATTTAAAGGCTAACATGTATCTTCAACAATGTCAATACGGTCAACAAGGCTATACCATGGCTTCTTGGGACGGTGTATCTTCCATTTTTTCCTTGATGGTCCCGCCTCAGAATCCGCAGTCTTCACACTCGTATGACCCATCTGAGAAGCAAGGAAAGCTCTCTTCTTCTCAAATTCTGCTAATAAAGATGAGACAGAGGAAAATTCAGAAGCACCCTCATTAGAGTCCTCTTCTTCTTCCGAAGCAGAAAACTGAGGCACATCCCCATCATCATCGCTTGATGAAAGGATGGCAAGCATTCCTTCGGAAGTAACAGCAGTAAGGGGAGGAGGATTTAGAGTGTACGCACCTGTTTCAAAGGTGGCGTTAGAAGTCACAGGTTCAGCCCGAACTTTCTTTGGAAACAAAAACTGGGACTTAGTTTTCTCAAGAATAGGTTGGTCCCCCGCCTCGCGGATACTTTTGCGGACACAACCCCTGTTTTCAAAAAGGGCATTGAACATAGAGCTTCGGCCTGAAAAAAGATAGAAAACAAATTATCAAAATATTCAAGCAAGCAAAGAGACAATAAACGGAAACTTACGCTTATTCAAGTCTACAAAAATGGGCTCCATAAGTTCTGTTGGCCACAAACGGCTCATGCCCGCCCACACTAGAGCTTCTTCCGGTAAGGCTCGCATGGGTGTCGGTTCCATTGTGAGTACACGGTACCATTCTTGGCCCTCATGAGCAACGGTAACAACGTCAGGAAGGGCGGAATTTACTGGGCGGCGAACCATATCTAACGGCACCACGTCCTCAGAAATCCAAAAATACTTGTTCCGCCAGTCCTTGGACCCTTTTTCAACTTCATATCCGATACTTCGATCGGAAAGCCCTTGACATGTATACCAACCATTACGGTTAGCAAGACGATAAAACACAGGGAATCGGTCAACATGTGGCATCATGTCACGTGCTATGCACACAAATTCATAGTGACGAATCCACATCATAGCACGAGGATGCAATTGGGATAAGTAGATCCCATACGCAGTTAACAATCTCTGCAAAAATTTTGTTATAGGAAGATGAAAATTCCCGTGAACAAAATAAATCGGCATACAAAGCCATTTTCCCAGGCGGTGGGAAACTGGCTATGGATCCAGGAGCAGGGAACTCTGGCCCCCACTCCGGTGGAATGCCATAAGTCTCTAGCAACTTCTCGTAATCAGAATAGTACCACGACACTTCTGTCTCATCAACCTCAGTTTGAACATTCGACATCTTAGAAAGATTTGATGAGAGAATACAAGAAAGTTCAATGCTTTATCAAAGAAAAAATTAAGAAGATAATCAAAGCAAAAGAGCGATAAAACTTCAAAAAGAAGGAGTATCTCCTTATTTATACCCATCGCAATTAATGCGATGGGATATGAACAATAGAGAGAGAAAAACATCACCCAATCAGTGATTGCCACGTCACACGGGAAATTCGAAAAAGAGAAAAAGTTATACAGTCGGGTACAGTGACAGCCGTAAAAAACGTTCCATCACCTGTTCACGCGCCTGTGAGTGATCAACTTGTCCTTTTTCATGATTATCTATAGCAACAGAAGATATTTTCTACCTAACTTTCGAATAACAAAAATCCCCAACACACATTAAGTCCAGAATTTCACCCGCATAAAGACTTCACACGGAAGAAACACTGGACTGGGGGGACTTGTAGAGGTAGGGTACCAAAAAGACCCAAATACCCTTAAGTACCACCCGCGGGTCACAGAGAATGCTCTTATAAGCCACCCGCGGGACAAACGGATCACCCACATATCAAGATAGAGGAGGAACGTCCTCATTATACGCGCGGAAGCATCCGGGCGTCCTCAAAAGTCGTCCGCGGGACAAGACATATGTCCGCATAAATAACTGGAGGACAGTGCCAGTAGGACAGCTGTCACCATTCAAATACTTTCTAGAAGAAAGACTCATGATTCTTACTTGGGGAATACGTGACATACTAACCAATGAACAAAGGACACCTGATCAGGTTGTTATAACCGTGCACATGGTCAGGGTGCGATCCACCCTATCAGCTGGTGACACGTGTCCAGGTTGTTATACCCATGCACATGGGACGTATAGCCCAACCTATCACAAGAAGACACGTGTCCAGGCGGTTATCAAAGATCTTCTAGAAGAGGACAGCTGCCCCAATCATCTTTCATCATCCTTCGGCTATAAATACCTTGTCAAACGGTATTAGGTATTCATTCACTCACATATATTCTGACTACACTTAGTCTCTGTACTTCAGTATTTTCTTCATTACGAACGTTACTGATTCTCACGCCGGAGGGTGGTTACAGGAAGACCCCCCCCACTTGTCCTTCCTGTAACGAGACTCACGGTGTTTGTTTTGCAGGTTCCGGTCACTGGACTATAGGGAGTTTTACTCATATAGTGGTAGTAGTTATCGTATTGTACCCTGTGGACTCACTGGATCCAGGACCCATACCCAGGGAGTGGTTGGGTGTCTCTTCATTGGCGCCATCCATGATTTGAGTTAGAACAGCAATAGTTTTCGTTGGTTTTTTGGTTCGTTTGATATGAGTAAACTTCCTGAAGGGCCGACGGGAACCCCTGCAACTGAGTCACGTGTAACTAACACAGAAGCACCTCCGGGTCTTAGTGTTTTTGCACATATCACGACTACAACCGGCCGTACTCTTGAGCGAGTCACAGCTCCGGGGTCACGGAACATTGACGTAACACCTGGGGGTTTTACCCTAGAAAACGTCATAGCACGGTGTTTGTTTAGCAGGTTCCGGTCACTGGACTATAGGGAGTTTTACTCATATCGTGGTAGTAGTTATCGTATTGTACCCTGTGGACTCACTGAATCCAGGACCCATACCCAGGGAGTGGATCCGTGTCTCTTCATCTACTAACACGTTTAACTAAATTGATCTGTCTAGCGTTAGCTCTATTGTTCACGAGATGATTAATTTGAAAAGGGATTTTATGCTATAACTTAAACTGGTTGTGTATGCTGTATAATATCCGGTTATGTAGTTTAAATTAAATTAAATTTTCAACAATTTTGCAAACAAGCAAAAAACTAGAAGAATGGACACCAATTTTGGCATATTAAAAAAAATTGTTTCAATGAGTGGTAGTGATACAATAGTTATTGATCCTGTGATTTTAAAGACCTACGATATATTTGAATCAACCTGGTCGATAAAATACCAGCGTTGCATACTAATTTCTTTGTTTCACTAGTTTATTTGAGTTATGAAGTTGATGCTTAAATGTGCCTAAACGTCATGCCTTAAATAAGAATACAAGTAGTCATATATGCGAATAAAACGGTCACAACACGAGTCTTTGTTCACCCATATGGTGATTTTTGTATATTTTGTTGATGATGCGAGAAAAAAAAAAGACGTTCGAGCATTTATTTCTGGTTAAACCAACTTAAAGCTATAAAGCTATATATTAAACTAGTTATAATGAACACTAAAATTGGTGTTTGCTTCCCACAAAATCGGTGTTGGTTCAATTTCTTACAAAGTGTAAGATTTGGTGGTTATTAGGTGTAAAAGAATTGTTATTTTAAAAGAAAAGGAATGCAAAATATCGTGACTAAAAAAGGTTATTGCTCTATCATGAAAACACACTTATTCTCATAGAATATATTATCAGTCCACTTTTTAACTGGCAAAATAAGGTACACACTTCTTAGACCAAACTCAAATATCTTCGGCCAACCTCACTAATAGTTTGATTAAGTTTTGTACTACTTGTTAGCTCTAGTGTCCAATGTTTTCATAACTGGGTCGGAGATCGTATCTGGCGTCTTATCATGTTATCTGACGGTTCGGTTTTTAAAACTGGATAACGAGTTTCGATACATGCCGGTACACGAGTTTGAGTAATTAGATTGGTATCACATAAAACATACATATTTCAAACCCATAAAAGTTGTTATACAAGTTATCTAGAGCATGCACAGGGCCGGCTCTAGGGGGTGTAAACTAAGCCCACACTTGGATAGGGCGTCCAACTTAGATAAAAAAAAACATACTAAATGATGAAAATGACTCTTAAGTTATTTGAAATGACAAACGTATTCGTGATTAGTTGTTTAGCGTTATAACAATAAAATTCGAACAATGACTTGACTTTCCGTTTTATTATAGGCCTACAAAATGGTTAGACCATCCCCGAGCATGCAAAAACGCTCAGAAACACTGAACGTGCTTCCTCATAAATATTTATTTTTATTGTTATCTTCTAAAACTTTCTTACTTTTAAAATGCATATTTTTTTTTAAATGGCGGCATTTTATTAACATACTACCAAGAACAAACAAACAATGCATATTAATTTAATGTCTTTTCTTTTTATTAAGACTCGATAACAAAATGTCAAGAAAATGGTTTAAGAGTTAAAACATGTGTCATTTATCGTATTTTAATAATTTATTATTAGTCATGATATTATTTTAAAATACAATAAATGATTTATATATATATATATATAAGTTGCTATCAAATCTCTTGTTTATTATTTTAGCATGGCCCCAGAAATATTTATATGTAATTTAATAAAACATTTGTATTGGAAAGTTGTTACGTCGACTCTCATGCACTATTCAAAGGTGTTGACAAGCACTACATTTGCATGTCATTGTACAATATCTATATTGATAAAGATTCTTTTAACATTTATGATGTAAAAGCAAAACTGCCTTTAACCTAACTATGTATCTTGTTAGTGGTAATACTATTCTTAGTTGGTCAAACTCATGTATATCTACTTATCTAGAAAACTTCATTTTATAAAAAAAAAATATATTAAAGTTTCCAATGATCGGGTTAAGCAGACACCTCTTTTTGACCCTTTTGGTTCTGCCTATATATGTATCATTATTTACTTGTATGTTTAACTAAGAACTTAAATTCTTTTAACTAAAACATTTATATTATTTTTCTTCATGTTTTAATATAAATAATCAAGGTAAATCCGACAATATTGATATTATCGTAGTGCCCAATCTAGCAATTCATATGAGTTAACCGATCAAAATCGAAATACAATTAAGTGTATGTTTTGAATGTTTATATTTAATACGTTTAAAGTTAGAAGGTGAATATGACATGCACTATATAATCTAAGATGGCACTAAGTTAGGGTTGAGATGGCTTTCGATATTCTTGATTTTATGTCTGATTATTCATTAATTAACGGTCGTATTATACACATGTTTCTTTACGTGTATTAGGGTTTATGATCTTAAATGAATACAAATTACTTGTTATAATTCCCGTCACACAAAAAACAATCTTAATTCATCCCAAAAGTTATAATATCAAATAATGAAAGTATAATGGTAATATTTTTTTTCTAAGTGTTTAACAACTTTAATATATTTAAAATACTATTTATTATATCTTTATAATTATATAATATATTAATATATTCGGTTTACATGCAAGTAAATATGTATAATATTGGTTTTGAATAATCTAGCTATAAACACACGTCCATACTTGATCACCAAAAGATTTTATAACTATTCGCATACCTAATTCTGTAACCGAATACATGTACATGTACTACCCGTTGCGTATGTGTTTATGGTTTCCATTTTTCTTAATTCGATTTTTTCCTTTATGAACATAAATGCATCTTGAATTTATGAAAATATTTATTCAATTATCCTGATGTTAAAAACCTTTATATAATACACTTTTGTCTAATATATGTATACATAATATGCTATAAAAGTTTTAGCCTTGTATTCTGTTACTTTATATAAGACAAATAACAATAACAACTTAAAACATTTTGAACCCACAATGATAAGTTGATAATATCAAATTCCTATACCTATCAAATGAGCCACCAAATAAATCCAAAATATTGGCACATTTTTATATTTTGCTCTTCATTCACACAGATTTATGGCCACAAAATAATAGTGACAAAATCCTAAAGTTAACTTCTTACACCACCCACTATAAATATGTACACATTTTAGCAACTATAACTCATAACTATATACACAACAATGGAAGAGAGACAACACAAAAACCATGAAAATGGAAAAAAGCCCAAAGGTGGACTCATCACCATGCCCTTCATATTTGGTATAATACTCTTTTTTCTACTTATTACTAACTAGTGTTTAACTCAGCGTGTTATGCCGGGACATGTTAGTAAAACCTAGGCGGTGGTAAACCAAGTGTTGTGGGTCTCAAGTGTTGAGACGGTTGGTTTTGGTTACGTGCGTTATTGTACTGAAAGTAAAACATAAAAAAAATTAGTTAGAGTTGGACCAATGGGGTGACATCGGTCGGTAAAACTTAATAATTGGTAAAACCCGACTGTTGTCTACCCTGGTGTTTAGGTTGTCAGTCTACTCAAATTTGGTCGTTTCGTCGTGTTCTTTACGATATTGGAACTAAAACAAATTTAACATTCAGTAGGTTTTCATTACATTCGTTACGGAATTGGAACTAAAACAAAGCGCACTGAGTTTACGCGAATTCGGTCAGTTTCTGTCACGATCATTACAACACATGAACTAAAACAAAAAATAAAAAAATTGGCATTCAGCCGGTTTTCGTTACGTTCGTTACAGACCGAAACTACAACAAAAAAAACAAACAAATTAAAAAAAACAAAAGTGCAAAACACCACCAATAAGGTGCTGCAAAGTGGTCCCATCAACGCTTTGCGGTACCAAAGTTTCAAATTGTTATAATAATAATAATAATAATAATAATAATAATAATAATAAAATAATAATAATAATAATAATAATATTTTGCTTCAACTTTTTTAATAAAATGCAAAAAAGGGTGCATGTGTTGTTGATGTTTAAAGGTTAATATTTTGATGTTATGCAGCAAATGAGGTGTGTGAGAAGTTGGCTATGGTGGGCTTTCAGACCAATATGATCAGTTATTTGACAACACAACTAAATATGCCGATGACTAAAGCCGCTAACACGTTGACAAACTTTGGCGGTACCTCTAGTTTGACGCCTTTGACCGGGGCTTTTATCGCTGATTCTTTTGCAGGTCGGTTTTGGACCATCACGGTTGCTTCCATTATTTATCAACTTGTAAGTTTTCGTTAAATTCGTACATGTAGTTTGTCTTGGTCAGAAGCAAAACGGGCCGTTTTAAAAAATTTTGACTTGATTTTTCTTGGTAACGGGCTGTGAGCGTGGAAAAATGGGCCGGTTGGGTTAGAACGAGTTAGGTCAAAAGAGTTTGTGTTAAAAAAAGTTATATTAGGTTCGGGTCAAAATTCATTCAGTTTTTCTTGGTTACTGGCTGTGAGCCTGGGGAAACGGACCAGTCGGGTCAAGTAACGGGCCAGACAAAAGTTCTGACTAAACCGGGTCGTTTTAAGATTTTTAATCTGGTTCGGGTCAAAATTTATGCAGTTTTTCTTGGAAACTGGTTTTGAGCTGGCAAAACGGGCCGGTTAGGTCAGGTAACGGGTTAAAATGAGTTCTGAGCAAAACGGGCTGTTTTAAAATTTTCAACATGGTTTGTGTCACAATCCATGACTTTTTCTTGGTAACTGGTTGTGAGCTTGGCCAAATGGGCCAGTCAGATCAGGAAACGGGTCAGAATGAGCCTAACCAAACGGGTTGTTTAAAAAAATGCTAACTTGGTTTGGGCCAAAATAAGTTTTTTTCTTTTAGCAAAATGAACTTGGGTTGAAATAAGTCGCTTTTTAAAAATAAAGTACAAAAACAGCTTCACCTGCTATATCTTTTTTTATTACTATACTGTCAACGACAAACAATGGTCATGGGTGACGCTGACACATATTAACCCGTTTTAACTTAACAAGTCTTATAAAGTGATCCATTTTAACCCGTTTTATAATTTAAGTTGACCGAAACATAGCTATAATTTCTTTGAGAGAGAATTTCAAATTCTGTCTCTTAAATATATACGATTTATGGATCATGTCCTTCAAAAAGTTTATTTGCGGATGGTGTCCTTTATATGACAAAATACATTCGTTTTTTGTCCTTTACACTAACTGTCATCCAAAAACTCGGTTAAATCCAAACATGCAAAGACTTAACGGGGTTTTTGTTTAACATATTTAATTTAGTTTCTTTTTCTAATGATATATTTAATTTGTTTTTAATTTAATTATAAATACTTAAATATTATGCGTAAAAAGACTTAAATGCCCTAAAATGCCAAGACTTAACGAGGTTTTTGGATACCAGTTAGTCAAAAGGACAAAATTTGTAATTCTGTCTTTCTTTTAACCTTCAATTCTTATATATAGGGTATGATATCACTAACAATATCAGCAATACTCCCAAACTTAAGACCACCACCATGCCAAGATGGACAAGTATGCCAAGAAGCCAACTCGGGCCAACTCGCAATATTATACATATCCCTTTTACTAACCGCAATCGGGTCAGGCGGGATCCGACCCTGTGTGGTGGCATTCGGGGCGGACCAGTTTGACGAAACCGACGAAAAACAAAAAGCTAGCACATGGAAGTTTTTCAACTGGTATTATTTTTGCATGGGGACATCTAATCTTGTGGCCGTGACGGTAATTGTTTATATTCAAGATTATGTCGGGTGGGGGTGGGGTCTTGGCGTCCCGTCTATAGCTATGGCTATATCGATTGTTGCGTTTGTGCTTGGGTACCGTTTGTATAGAAATATGGACCCGTCGGGTAGCCCGTTTACGCGGTTGGTGCAAGTGTGTGTGGCGGCTTATAAGAAGAGAAAGGTGGTTTTGGATGATAAGATGCTTTATGAGAATAATGAGATTGATGCTTCTATTTCTGTTGCTGGGAGACTTCTTCATACTCAACAAATGAAGTAAGTATATAATATTATTCTTATGTTATTATGTATCACCTTTTGTTCATGCCACTTTTGCATGCATGTAAAAGAATCGGGTTGTTTTAACTTTAACTGAACAAACGAACGGGCAAGAAAAGTACTTAAATGAATGGATTTTCTTGTTTGTGTTATTTCGTTAAAAAAATGAACGTGTTCGTCTTTTTTTATGTTTGTTCGTTAATATTATTCTAAAGAATATAAATGAATACAGACGAACATGTGTTGACACAAGTGAACATCAATTAAAAGTTGTTGTAAATGAAGAGTAGAGTCGGGGCCCGGGCCCCATCTGTTCATTTTTTATAATGAGCTAAAACATTGAGCTCTAGCTCGGCTCGTAAAAAACCTGAGAGAGCTTGTGGGTTGTCAGGCCAGCTCAGCTCGTGTATTAAAAATTAATTTTGTAATTTTTAAATACTATGTATTTAAAACAAAGGGTAATATTTTAACATAATGAAGATTTTATTAATTATGTATGTGTGTGTATTGAAACTTGAATTTAACTCAAACAAGCCAGACGAGCAAGCTTACTTTGGCTCGGGCTTATTTACAAACCGATTCGAGGCGGCTTGGATCGCTCACAAATGAGTCAACTTCGAACAAGCTTTTCTCAAGAAAGTGCGAGTTTTTTTAGGAGTCCAATTAGAGTTAAACAACACTACCAAATTAGTGTCTAAATCATCTTGAGTCACATTAGAGGAGTCAATAATATCTAATATTTTAAAGTATACAACAATATAGATTGGACTCAACTTTTTAATCATATGCTAGCAGACCTTAAAGAACATTAAAGATAGGGTGTGCGTGGTGCGGTTCAATAAGGTTTTAGGCTAAAACCAAGCTGAAAACCAAAATTTCGGTTTTTGGATTTTCTTAATCAGTTCGGTTTCGGTTATTTTGGTTTTGATTTTTCGGTTTTTCATTTGGTTTCGGTTCGGTTTCGGTTTTTTCAGTTTTTGTCACTTGAGTTTGCAAATTTGAGGCTGAAAAAAAAAGTTAGCAAAAAATAATTAATTTAAGTATAAATAAAAAGTTAACTAATAGACTGTTATATATTTGACCAAAAATATAAGAGTTACATATTTATTAAATTCTTATAAATTACTTAAAATAATAAAAAAATTAAATTTTAGGTTTTAGATTCGGTTCGGTTTTTTCGGTTTTTATTACATGGAAAACCAAAACCGAACAATTGGTTCGGTTTTATAAACACATAAAACCAACCCGTCAGTTTTTGTTTCGGTTTGGTTTTCTTGGTGGGGATTTTTCGGTTTTTCGGTTTACACACCCTCATTAAAGAAACATAAACTAAATGAACAAACATAAATGGCACAACTCTTTATGGTCATTCATTTAATTAAGTAAATGATATTTCTAGTCATGTTTGTTTGTTTATTAAATAAACAAACTTCTCATCTAACCGTTCGTGTAAAGTTCGGTCTACTTACAAATCTAATTTTGTGATTGTAACTCAGGTTCTTGGACAAAGCTGCCATTGTGACACAAAAAGACCAAGCAAAATCCCAATCAAAACCAAACCTATGGAGACTAAACACAGTCCACAGAGTTGAGGAACTCAAATCCTTAATCCGAATGGGTCCGATCTGGGCTTCCGGTATCATATTATTCACAGCATATGTCCAACAAAACACTTTCTCCCTTCAACAAGCGAAAACCATGAACCGACACCTCACAAAAACCTTCCAAATCCCCGCAGGGTCCATGTCCGTCTTCACCTTAACCTCCATGCTAGCCACCATTGTGTTTTACGACCGCATGTTCGTTCCCATCATGAAAAGGTTCACAGGGATGGAAAGAGGAGTTTCTTTCCTTAGTAGAATGGCCATCGGGTTGACTATATCGATCTTCGCTACATTAATCGCCGGGTTCATGGAAATAAAGCGTAAAAACGTCGCTATAGCGCATGGTTTGGTTGATAAACCGCATGAAACAATTCCCATAATGGTTTACTGGTTGGTGCCTCAATATAGTCTTCATGGGATAGCCGAAGCGTTTATGGCGATCGGGCATCTAGAGTTTTTGTATGATCAAGCGCCCGAGAGTATGAGGAGCACGGCGGCTGCGTTGTTTTGGATGGCGATTTCGGCTGGGAATTACATGAGTACACTTTTGGTGACTTTGGTGCATAAGTTTAGCCAAGGGGCAGATGGATCAAACTGGTTGCCTGATGATAATTTAAATAAAGGAAAGTTGGAGTATTTTTATTGGATGATCACATTGTTGCAAGTTGTTAATTTAGTTTACTACTTGCTTTGTGCAAAGTTTTACACTTTTAAGCCACTTGAGGTTGTGCATAGAGATGGTCACCAAGATCATGAGATTGAGCTAGGAAACAATGTTTGATTTGTATCACTTTATCATAAGTCATATATGTATAGTTGAAATAAATTTTATAAGGTTATATATGGAGTAACCTATTCATGATGGCTTAAAGATTATGAATTTATATCTTATAACAATTACACAATGAAAACTTACCAACTTATTAATAAATGTTTTATTATATTATTAGTTTTTATCCCTCGTATTACAGGGTTTTTTTACATTATTTGTTTCTAATATTTATATATTTTGTTTGGATTTTAATTTTATAATTGTAAAAGTCATATATGTATATTGAAAAAAAATTAATAAGGTTATGCATGTTGTAACCTATTTAGGGATGGCCAAATTCGGTATTGATACCGATTGGGTATCGAAATCGGTGCCGTCGATACCAAAGTTTGTAGTTTCGGTATCGCTACGGTACCGGTACCAGTATTTCCGGAATTTTGCCTTTAATACCGTCGAACCGATAACAAACCGAATATTTCTGTGCCGGTACAAAAAAGTTGCGATTTCGAGATCGGGATTTCGGTACCGGTCCCTAAACCTATTCATGATAACTTAAAGATTGTGTTCAAATTTTATTTTTGAAGTCTAATGATAATATAATCAAAAGTTAGCAGTTTATTAATTAATAAAAGTTGTACATTACCGAATTAATATTAATTTTGTTACATATCTTCTCCAAAGAATTACTGATATACTTTCCTTATGCTACAACAACAACCAACCGAACAATAAGAAACTCTTACCTTTTCCACTGCTTTACATATTTGAAATTTGAAAAGCTTAACATAACCATTTAGTTTCATACACATTTATAATTCATTATATTCATTTTGTTAGAAAATGGCCAAGAGAGTTGAAGGAACAGCAGTTGGTATTGATCTTGGAACAACATATTCTTGTGTAGCAGCCTGGTTTGATAAACACAACCGTGTCAAAATCATTCCGAATCAACAAGGTAACAGGATTACTCCTTCATGTGTTGCTTGGGATGAAGTGCAACTTCTAGTTGGTGAGGCTGCTAAGAATCAAAGCACTAGGAACCCTAAAAACACTGTTTTTGGTAAGTTGGTTTATTATCAAAACTTATATTAATATTAATGGAAAAATGACTGAAATGTTCCCGGCACCGGGTGGATTTCTCTAGGCATCGGGTGGTTTATTCTTGGCGGTTACTAGATTAATCTAGGCGTGGTTTTCAATTCAAAATAGATTTCTTTTTCATATTATAAAAAAATCTGATGCTATATGAATACTTACATATATTAATAAAAATAACCAAACATTTTTAATAACTTACGTTGTAAATTTTTTTAATAATAATAATAAGGATCTTATTTTAATAATATCAGATTTTATGAAAAAAGAATTCAAATATGATATTATAAACAATTTTATGGAAAAATTTTTATATTAATATTAATGGGAAAGTGACAAAAATGTTCCCGGCGCCGGGTGATTTTTCTAGGCATCGGGTGGTTTATTCTAGGCGGTTACTAGATTAGTTTAGGCGTTGCTGGTTTTCAATTGAAATAAGATTTTTTTTTTCATATTATAAAAGAATCTGATGCTATATGAATACTTACATATATAAAAAATAACCAAACGATTTTCATAACTTACTTTGTATGATCTTTTAATAATAATAAGGATCTTATATTAATAATATCAGATTTTGTGAAAAAAAAAATTCAAATATGATAATAATAAACAATTTCATGAAAAAAAATATATAAAGGATTTAAATTTGAAAAACTAGGCAGCGCCTAGATTAATCTAGTAGTCGCCTAGAAAAAAACCACTCAACGCCTATAAAATCCACCCGGCGCCCGGTTTTGAAATAACAGGCGGCGCCGGGAACATCTTTGTCCTATGGTCATTTTCCCTATATTAATTTGTTGACCATTTAAGTTGTATTTTTTGTTTCAAATGATAATTTGCAGATGTGAAACGTTTAATGGGAACAAGATTCAGTGATGGTGTAGTGCAAAAAGACATTAGTACTAGACCGGTCAAGGTAAGCGAAGGGCCAGGGGCGAAGCTGATCATTGTATTTGAACACGAGTCCGAAGAAAAGAAGCATTCACCAGAAGAAATATCTTCAATGATTCTAAAAAACTTGAAAGAAGCTGCCGAAGCGTATCTTGGAACAACGGTGATCAACGCAGTCATAACCGTCCCTGCATACTTTAGTGACAAGCAACGACAGGTGACCATGGATGCTGGCGCATTGGCAGGGCTTAACGTCATGCGCTTGATCAACGAGCCAACGTCAGCAGCTATCGCCTATGGTCTAGATAAGAGTGTTGATGTTAATAGTGTTAATAAGAAGAATGTGATGGTATTTGATTTAGGCGGTGGAACCTTTGATGTGTCGCTTCTCGAGATCAACAAGGGTGGTGCTATTATCGTGAAAGCTGTGGGCGGTGATACTCATTTGGGCGGAGAGAATTTTGACCAATTAATGGTGAATCATTGCGTTGAGATGTTTAAAAAGCGAGAAAAGAAAGACGTTAGTAAAAACACAAGAGCGATGATGAGGTTGAAAATTGTGTGCGAGAAAGCAAAGAGGGATTTGTCTTCAACGACGCAAACTCCGATTGAAATCGATTGTTTACACGAGGGAATTGATTTTACGACGAAATTTACATGTGTATTAAGCATGTGGAGAATTGTTTGAGAGACGGAAATATGGATAAACGCGATGTTCATGAAGTGGTGGTCGTTGGTGGGTCGACGAGGATTCCTAAGGTGCAACAAATGTTAATGGAGTTTTTCGATGGGAAGCCACTTTGCAAGAGTATTCATGCGGACGAAGCAGTGGCTCAGGGTGCTGCGGTTTTGGCTGCTAACTTAAGCGGTTATGGGAACAAAATGGTTAAGGATTTGGTATTACTAGATGTGACACCTCTTTCTCTTGGCATTAGAGTAGAAAATCTTGCACTAAAATCGAATACGATAATGGATGTTTTGATCCCTAGGAACACGCCCATACCCGTCATCAAGGAGCGGGTTTATTCCACTATCGATGACTACCAAGAAGCCGTGATAATTGATGTGTATCAAGGCGAGGGAAAAGATGTCAACGAGAATATCTTTCTTGACACGTTTACTCTTCATCGCATCCCGGCGGCACCTAAAGGTGTGGAAAAGCTTAAGGTTTGCTTTAACATTGATACTAATGGTATTATCAATGTTTCGGCTGAGGTGATGTCCACGGGTGATAAACGAAGTATCACGATTACTAAGAGTGGAGATTTGTCGAAGGATGGTATCGAGAAGACGGCGAAAAGGATTAAGCTATGAAAAGATAATAAATGATGTGTGTGTGTTTTAAGGTTTTACTATCAAACTAAAACCTAAAAACTTATGAATAAGTGCAAACAATTCAATCTTTTGCAATGGTTTTGTTTTTGTTATTATTGAAATCCATGTTTGATGTTTCATTTGGTCTCTCTGACTTGGTTGTTGGTAACCTATGTATTAGTATGCTAGTGGTCTTTCATTTGCTACTAATAATCATTTAGTTTGCTTACTAGGATATGCTTTATAAATACATGATAAGATGTATATAATCTAATTAACAACACATCTATTTGTATCAAACAATAAGATACTAACATTGATAAGATATTAAGAACCCAAAATTTACTCGGTCATTAGGATGTGGTTCGCACCCAATCCCTTCGGTTGTGACCGAGAAACCTAACAAGTTGATCACGGTTTGTAAGTCATAAAAAATTGTTCTTTTACTTTAATCATGTGTGTGTTAATTTCTTATCTTTGGTTTCTAGGGTATATAAGAGGCAACATAAAGATGATAAGAATCCAAGATTTTTTCAGGGTATTCCTAGAATATAAAATGCATGATATGAGTTGCTGGTGAGCTACTTAACTTAAATCGTGTCAAAGTTGTATATAACTTAAATTAAATAAAATGCAGTAAGAATAGCAAAAGCAATGGAAATATGATATGGCCACCCCAGAATTTTCACACATCTAACACATAGATAGTTTTTCATGTATTTAATTCTTATTTTTTTCATTACATATTATGTTATGCAATGCGGACTGAAGATTATTTTCTATTGTTTCATCTTCGGTGTTCAAATTTCGTACTACTGAACGTTAAATGTTTGAGTCCGGTAATAAAACATTATAAGCACGATATCATAATAAAACAATATGATACTTAAAAATACACAATAAAAATTACGAGGTCACTAGAAATGTATAAGTTTGGAGTGGAAACATTTTTTAGCCATTTAAAACCGTAGCTAATAACATAAAGATGGTTTACCAAACGAAAAATACAAATAACCAACCTTATAATGAATGTAACTCGGGAACTTATTTAAGAGAGAATGAGTTTATCGATACACAACCTTGAATCTCTGCTATAGGTTTACTTCAACGTGTTCAAATGAACTTAGTGGGCTCTATACGGATCCGCCCCTGGGTATATAGATCAATCTTAAAGTCCAAACTTCCTGATGTCGAATTCCAAAAACCAGCAAGAGGTTCCCCACTCTTCTTTGATCCGTCTTAGGGCCGAGTGGCAGCCTCGACCCGAGCGGAAGTGCGATTTCATTCATGTATAAAGTTTCAATTAAATCAGATAACCTTGTTTTACATTTAAGTATTCAACCCAATCATTACTCCAAAATTATTTCTCAAATTCTAACTGGTTTTAATCATTTTATAACATGTGATTTATTATCTTATATGACCATAATCATCTGTCCACTGATTAAACCGTATTGTTTATTAAAAAACCAACTAATCTGAGTAAACTTTTAATTTAATTAAAAAGATATTTAAATTTAGATACTTTTGGAGAAAATAATGTTCTTGTGGCATATGTTTCAACTAAAACAACTGTCACAGCCTGCCAAAATGATGAGAATCCCTATAATTGATACCCATTGCCCTTATGATTTTAGGAAAAGACATTACATACCATTGTTTTATATGTGTATATAATATAAGTCCTTTATGTTTTGAAACTAGACTTATGTGGCTAGTGGTCCAAAGTTAACGTTATCCCATTCTCATAAAATGTGAAAGTAAACAGACGCAGATTCTCCACATAATGAATATAAATTTTATTTGTATATTTTATATTTGGACCTCATAGTTGAATGATACTATATTTAGTCCAAAAGATAGAAAAGTGAAATAAAATTAATTAGGATAACCCTTATGTGATTATCATAGTCTATAAATCTTAATTCTAAAGAGTATATGAATATTCAAATTTTCTTTAATGTTAGTTACCTTAAAAAAACACTCACACACACACAAAAAGAACATGAAGACACCGGTAAATGATTCTAGTTGCTCACGAGCTAATCTAGATCAGATCACTTAAATCTCCACTCGAGCCAAGATAAATGAGTTTCAGTTTATATTGCAGCTCTTTAAATAAAACGAGCTCGAGCCTCACATGTTAAGCTTTACTAGGATCCCACAGTTAAACAAGCCTATTATTTATATAACTTTTATTTAATATTTCAATACATGTTACATATTTATAGTAAAAGTATCTAAATGATATTATATTCCGGTTATATCAAACCAAGGGCGTAGCTTAGTTGAGATCAGGGTGGCCTCAGCCCCCTCCGTTTTTTTTCTCTCTAGTATAAATTTATCCTTTTTTGACTAAAAATTTTGATATATAATGTAAATTTATTTGTTTTTACCAAAATTTTCAGCCCCCCCCCCCCACCCACCCACTCACTCGGTGTATATCTCAAAGCTTCGCCACTTTATAAAACTGTTAATATACATAAATAACAACTAATGAAAAAACGATCCAAACTCAAGCTTTAAAAATCACTCATGATCCAACCTTTATGGTCTCTGCAACAAACTGAACACTAACAACTCAGTTTCACAAGCCAAACATGTTACACCCATACCAAAAACAAATGTTATAACATTTACAAGGGTTCATTTTGTCAATACTTAAAAACACAAGATCTTTCAAGTTTCAACACAACTTCTAATAATTGTGGAATATAATATTAGTCAAATCTGACGTGCGGTTACCCCATAATATTCTGGGCCGGCTTGTAAAGTTGTTACCACCCACCTTCATATACACGTCTTCCATTTTCCTTATACACCACACCAATCACATAATAATATTATTATTATTCAAACGGCTCAATTTTCAACTTCTCATCAATATCAAAATTCCATGGATATCTTTTCATACTTCACAACATCTGACAAGTAAGTTCTTTGTTAATTAATCTCCATTTCAATATGTTATTCATCATTATTTTGTTTAACTTTGTGTAAACGAGCCGGGCCCAAGCTTGACTAGGTTCTAGCTCGGCTCGTTTAGAGCTTTTTTTTTAATGTTTGAGATTGGCGTTAGTCGTTTTTTCAAGTTCAAGCTTAACTCGGTTTGGCTTTAATATTATTTATTTGTTGAGGAGAACATTAAATGAGCTAGAGCTCGTGCGCAACATCTTAAACGAGCCAAATCTTGCCCGAGCTTGTGTGCAAATTCGAAAAACTGAAACAAGAACCGATGGTTTTGTTTTATGTTCTTTAAAAAACCGAACTTTTGGTTTTTGGTTTTTGGTTTTCTGTTTCGGTATTGCGTGTAACTAGTGTTGTAAAAATCGCTAGTCGCTAGCCGGGCGGTAGGGTGGAGTAGCGATTAATCGGGATTAATTGGATCGGACTTTAATGTATAATTTTCAGTTTTATATATACACATACATATTTTTGTATGTAATTTTCAGTTTTATACATACACAAACATATTTTGGCCGGAATCTCATTGGAAACCGCTGATTTTTGCTGGAATCTCGCTGGAAACCGTTGGTTTTTGCTAGAATCTCACCAAAAACAGCTGATTTTGGTCGGAATCTCATCGGAAACAGCTGATTTTGGTCGGATTCTCACCGGAAACCGTCATTTTGGCCGGATTTGACGATTGACCGATTAATTGGTCGACTAGCCCAAAATTAATCAGTGAGGTGGGGACTAGCGATTAATCGGTGCCTAGTCGGGATTTATGCAACACTGCGTGTAACTAAAACCGAAAAAAACAAACCGAACCGAACCTAACTTATAGATTTTTATTTTTAACTTTGAATTTATATGTTATTTATGATAAATTAAGATACAGGCACAAATTCATTATTCTGTCTGATTTTTATTTTCGGCCCAAAAGTTTCAAGCCTAGATGAATAAATGATACAACCCAAAAAAGCCGAAACCGAAATGAATCAAAACTAATTTCTGAAAAACTAGAACCGAACGGTTTTAAAAACCCTAAAAACCGAACCAAATCGACCTATGCACACACATACTTAAAAAATACACAGAGCTCGAGATCAGACTCGATAACTAAACAAGCATCATTTGAGGCTCCGGCTTGGCTCATTTCGAGTTTTTATCTTTTTTTAATCAATTTCGATCTCGAGTACCTCACGAGCGGCTCGTTTGCTCACCTGTGAAATATTATGATCAGCAGTTTTGAAGACGATGAATTCGAAGATGCTGGAGAAGGAACAGCTCTTTCTCTTATTGCAGACGCATTCGAAGAGTTATCGAATTCGATTAAAACAGGCAACATAAAGGATGCTTCGTTTGAACTTGATCTTAAACCGTTTTGTGAGGCGTGTTCGTTGATCTCTATACTGTTTGGATCACTCGGAATCGCTTTCAAATTCGCTGAAATGGAATACACATCCAAGGTTTGTTATGCTCTTCATTGAATGCATATGGGTTTTATAATGATTTTGTGATTGATTTACATTGAATGTGATTGTAAGGATGGATTAAGATATAATTGAAATTGTATTTAGATTTTGTATCCTTGATCGGCTCGTTAAAAACTCGGATCGAGAGCTTTTTTAAGGCTCATTTAATAACTAGCTCGATATGGGGCTTCACTTATCAATGTTGAGCGGGCTCGAAAGCCCATACGAGCTTTTTAAAAATATGATTTTTATTTGATATTTTTTTATATAATAACTATTAATATATGTAAATAATTGTGAAAATATATAAATTAATTAATTAATAAATAATACACAAGTCGAGCCTGAGCTCGAGCTTGAGAAACAACTCATGAGCAATGCAATTCTAAACCAGTCGAGCTCAAGCTTGACAAAATACTTACGAGCCAAGCTCAAGCTCGAGCCCTCTAAAACTAAAACGAGCACGGGATCGGCTCGTTTATACGCCTAGAAGTATTAGTCAAATTAGCTAAAAATGGAATAGACATCCAAGTTTTGTTCGTTTCTTCATCGAATTCATCTGAATTCGTTAATAAAATCGTGATTAATCCGCAAACACTAGTTTGACGATCGGCTCGTTAACAATTCGGATCGAGAGCCTTTATTAAGGCTTATTTAATAAATGAGCTTGATATGGGGCTTCACTTATCGATGTCGAACTGGTTCACGAGCCTAAACGATATTTTTAATTATATAATTTTTATTTTATGTATTTATATAATTAATTGGTTATATATATATATATATATATAAACAATGAAAAAATTAATTAAATAATACATAGTATATTATGCATACTTTATAATAATTATTATATATATAAATAATGAGTCAGGTTAATGTACAATAATCCTTAACGTACGCGAATCACACTCAAGGCAAAAACAAAACGCTCAAAAGGCAAAAACAAAACACTTAAAGACAAAATACAAAAACGCTCAAGAAAATCATAATACGCTCAAAACAGGTTTCGTGAAGAAAAGTAAAAAAATGATTGATTAACGATCCAAATCTATTTTTTACGGTGAATCGATGATTAATTGGGTATGTATTGATGATTCCGAGATGTTGAGTTGTGATTTCATGAATCAATTTCATGAATATAGGTATTTTTGTACGTTAAGGTACGTTAAGGATTATTGTATACTGTCCTTTATCTATAAATAATTATAAGAATATATAAATAAAGTAATTAATAAATAAAAACCGAGTCGAGCCTAAGCCAAGCTCGAGCTTGACAAACTACTTATGAGTTGAGCTCGAGCTTTAGAAATGCAATTCTAAACGAGCTGAGCTCGAGCTTGAGTCCTCATAAACTAAAACAAATCGAGCTTTGAATTGTCTCGTCTCGTTTACACCTCTAAAACTATTAGTCAAATGATCTAAAATGGAATACTCATACAAGGTTTGTTCGTTTCTTCGTCAAATTTATCTGAATTGATTAATCCACAAACGCTAGTTTAACGATCACTGTTTACTCATCTGTATTTAGTTTTTGAATTCATTATTGTTACTTTCAGGTTAATGATCTTTTGGATGCATCAACTGTTTACGGCACTTTAAGCAAAGTAATCGACTGCGATGTGAAAACCGACACCGTGCAGGCAGCTGAAAGCCTGACTCGCAAGCTTCGCAGAGTCAGACAAGGTTTAGATCTCATCCGCGAGCTGTTCCAGAACTTTTTGTCCACAGAGTATGCATTTACTTATTTAAGCATCATGTTCTACACATTAATATATTTTATTTTCATGTAATAATATTATGGTGGTGTTGTAATGTTGCAGTGATTACTCATTGAAAGAAGCTGCTTCATCTGCTTATAAACAAGTGTGTGCACCTTATCACACATGGGCTGTTAGGACTGCGGTTTCCGCTGGAATGTGTGCTCTTCCTACTAGAGATCAACTTTTGTTGAATCTTAATGAAACTGGTAAGCTAATCAGCTTCCTTTTTATGTAATATTGATGGTGTGTATGGGTCGGTTTTGGGCTCAAACGAAACCAAAAATCAAAAAATTGATTTTTTGGCTTTTGAAAACCGATCAATTTCAGGGTTTTTGGTGTTGACAATGGGTGTGGTTAGGTTTTTGAGTTCTCGGTTTTACTATTTAGGCTTGAAAATTTGAGCCAAAAAATGGCCTGAGTTAATAAATTTAGGGTTAATGATTAATTGATTGTTACATATTTAAATATGAAAATTTTGGGCTACACCACTTATTAAAGTTTTGTAAGTTACTTAATATTGGTTTTTCTTTACTTTTTTTTTTGTTACAATCGGTTCGGTTTTTTTCAGTTTTTGGTTGATGCAAAACCGAAATTGAATCGAAAAATCAGATTTTTAAGGAAACATAAAACCGCACTGTCGGTTTTTTTATTGGGTTTGGTTCCATCAGTTATTCAGTGTACGTTCGGTTTTTTCGGTTTTAGGGTTTTCTTGAAAAAAGATAAAACCCCACTGCCGGTTTTTATTGGGTTCGGTTTATTCAGTTTTTGGTTGATGCAAAACCGAAACTGACTCGAAAAATCAGTTTTTTAAGGAAACATAAAACCGCACTGTCGGTTTTTTTTATTGGGTTTAGTTCCATCAGTTATTCAGTTTATGTTCGGTTTTCTTGGTTTTAGATTTTCTTAAAAAAGATAAAACTGCATTGTCGGTTTTTTTATTAGGTTTTCCTTCGGTTATCATCTTCGGTTTTTTTGGTTTTAGGTTTTTCTTAAAAAAAATAAACATAAAACCAAACTGTCGTTTTGGTTCAGTTACGTCAGTTATCTTGGTTACATTTCGGTTATAACAGTTATGATGTGTTACAGATGAATCGGCTGAGAATGAAATGAGAAGGTATATACGCACGTCACTTCCGGTTATAAAGTATATTGATAACCTTTACACTTCAAGGGGGATCACATTGGATTGGTAATGTTGTTATACAAGATCTCTATGTTTATTTATGCTTTCAAGGTGTGTTTGTTATTATTCTTTTTGTATATTGCTCATTTTTTACTAGGGTTAGTAAATTGTTTTAGAATTAGCTAGATTTTCTATCACAATTTGACATTCTTGGAATCATATTACCCATATGTATTTATGGCTTTGGTTATTGCTTCTTTTGTTCATACTATGTTTTGCTTCTTGATCGCGTGTAAATTTAGGGGTGTGCAAGAAACCGAAACAGCCAATCAGAAATCTATACAACTGAAAAATCAATGGATTTTATCAATGGATTTTTCAATTGTTCTGGTTTCTGATTGGCTATTTCGGTTTCTTGCACGAACCGGAACAATTGAAAAATCCAAACCGAAAAAACCGAACCGATGGTTTCGTTTTATGTTTGTAAAAACCGAACCAAACCGAATTCTTAAATTTTTGTTTTGTTATTTTTTTATTGAAAAATTCAAACCGAAAAAACCGAACCGATGGTTTCGTTTTATATTTTTGTAAAAACCGAACCAAACTTAATTCTTAAATTTTTGTTTTGTTATTTTTTATTTTAATTAATTTATAAGAATATAATAAATATGTAACTTAAATATTTTTTGCCACTTTTTTTTCGGCCTTAAATTTTCAAGCTCAAATGGCAAAAACCGAAAACGAACGGTTTCAAAAAATCAAAAACCGAAGTTCTGATTTTTGGTTTGGTTTAGCTCAAAACCGCACCACGCACACCCCTACGTGTAATTAAGGTTACGGTGTCTAACTCTGTCACAATATATGCACCCTTTTGTGTTCATGGGCTGGTGAATAACCGGTAACCGTTGATAAACTAACCCTCGAACTTGTATTGAAACAATATGGTGTGAATTGTCAAAAAAAAAAAAAAAAAAAATTATCATAATTATAAAAAAAAGGTTTGCTGATAATCAATACGGTGAACACAAATTTTGTGAATTCTAATTAAGAGAAAAAAAAAACTTAAAAAATATCATAATGATTATTATTAAATTGGGTATATAGTCCATCTATTCCCATGGATTTAGTTCGATTTGAATCACATTTGTGGGCCATATATTCTTATGGGTTAGATTTAAACTAACCTTCATGACCAATGAAAAACTTAATTAATTCCATTTATGATGTTACTAATTGCATTTGCTTTTAATTTCGCATGGAGCATAATCTTCTTATAGAAATAATTTTGCGCGATACCCGGTAAACCAATAATTGGTTAATTCTTCACATAATAAAAACAGGATAGACCGGTTAATCGGCTCGATTAGTACCCAGTTATTCAACAGAAAAACCCTAACCGGAATTTACAAATACGTTAGATTTTGTATAACTCTATGCAAAATTAGCATATAATAACGATACTAGGCGGCCATAGCATGCTAAATTTGTGATACAAAACACATATAACTCATAAGAAAAACAACCTATAAAACCTCTTGTAATCACACTTCCTGAGATTTTGTTTATATAATACATTGTACTATTGTACATTTTTGTCAACTATTGTAGTACCATGCTTTAAATCTCGACGATGGTTAAGCATATAACTCAAATGCAAACTGCTGGATTTTCGAATGATGTTGTCGCTTCCACTCAGATCTGTCGAGATCAATGGTATGCGGTAAGAAATCGCTATACAATTCGAAGAATATTATCTTCAAATTAAACGGCAGCTTTGATTTGCTTCATCTTGACTATCTTTGGGAAAGCGCTTGTTGTCGTTGTCGTCCACCTACATCACTTCATCTTGACCATCTTTGGGAAAGCGCTTCTTGGTTTTTATAGAGCTTACAATTCGGAAAACATCACCACGGCTTTTATTGTAAATTAATTACAGTTTAGCAACAAAATTACCGAGAATTTAAAAAAGATATCCAAGCAGACCATATTCAAGTGAAAGCAAAATGTTTATGTTTACAAATTTAGTAAACAACAAATTAATCAGGTCCTTTTAGTGTTGTGTGAAATTAACATACTTTGAACAAATAGATAATTATTGTCGTTTAATGTCTTCCTTATAGTTTCATCCATTTCTTCAAATTATGTTACCTTAAATCATACTGTTATACAGTAACTGGACCAAACAACCTAAAGACATAGCCAAACCGCAGAACAAACTTAAAACGCAAAGCTCAAACAATTAATAAGAAATAATTAAGGTAAAGATAAGTAAGTGTATATATAATGTAGCAAAGTAAAACCCTACTACAAAACAGATGGCACCTAAGTTCTGTATACCCAAGCCCAGATCTGTTAGGCACCACCTCAAAACCAGAAGACGTAAGGATTGGTATCGATGAGGACCTTTTTGGTCCATTCCCGTCAGGCGTAAAACTGCTTTCGGAAGGGGGTTTCGTTCTTTGTGTTCTCAGCGATCGTCTCCACCGCGACAACAATCCCTATTAGGTAAAAGGATGGCATGACATGACCAAAATGGTCCTCATCGAGACTAAGCCTTACATCTTGTGGTTCTGAGGTGGTGTCTATGCTCGTTTTGGACGTGGGTATAGCCGAGAACTTAAGTTTAGGTGCCATGTGTTTTGTAGTAGGGTTTGTAAATAAGTTGGCAAAATAATATCAATAACATTAACTAACGAGTAACGACGTTATTTGTGTTGCTACTACTACTACTAATAATAATAATCATCATTAAGATAAATAATAGAATTAGACGCGTAAATAAATATAACTTTACTAGTTTTTATCCCCTGTATTACGGGGGTTGTTTTATATTATTTGTTCTAATATTTATTTATTTTTTGTATTTATATTTTTTTATTGTATGAAAGTTAATAATATACTTATGGTTTGATGATAAATTGTTTGACAAATAAATGAGATTTATAACTCGGTTTAAAAACTATATGGTTTTGATGAGACCCAAGACCCGTTTATTTATTTTACTATATAATTGGTTTTTTTAATTATCATCATCATCATCATCGTACTCAGTATACTTTTGAAAGTTAATAATATACTTATGGTTTAATGAGATCCAAGACCCATTTATTTTTTTTATTATCGAATTGGTTTTTTAATTTAAATAATATATATATCTTTGTTAAAATAAATAAGATATTAATTTTTAGTATATCCTATTTTATAGGATTTTTACATCAATAATTTGGTGAGAATAATGTTTTATTTATGGAGATGTTATAACCCGTTTAAGAAATATCTGGGTTTGGTAAGACCTATACCCATGAATTCGGGTCAAATG
Organism: Bidens hawaiensis; assembly: GCF_021521415.1. Classification (NCBI taxonomy): domain Eukaryota; kingdom Viridiplantae; phylum Streptophyta; class Magnoliopsida; order Asterales; family Asteraceae; genus Bidens; species Bidens hawaiensis. The sequence goes on from NW_027505600.1 coordinate 96,591, forward strand.
CATGAGAAGCCTCCATTTAAAAATCAAGCAAATCTGGTGACTCCAAAAAAAAGGGGAGCGACCACATCACGACACATAGGAATTTTATGTTTTCGTTTATATACATTATAGATTTATAATTTACCAATGTTTGTCCGTTAACTGTTTGGTTGTTTAACAATTATTTTCATCAACTTAATTTATAATATAACTAATTTAAAACTATATAATAAAAATATTTAAGCGTGTGTTTATACCAATATGAAGCAAAATGAACACACTTACTTGAGATGGCTTCAAAGGTCACCGATCTACATAGTAGAACCATCCACGCGCCAGTTACAGCCGCTGGCCGGAGATCCGGCTGGCTCTTTGTCTCTCTCAAGATGTTGGTTGGTGTAGTTTGGTAAGCATGATAAAGGAATAGTGGAGAATGATAATATTTAGGGGGTGTTTGGCTGAGCTTATTTTTTTTGCTTAAGCAAAAAAAATAAGCTCAGCCAAACACCCTTTTATAGCTAGGGTTTTTGGTTTGTAAGGTGAATTGGTAAATAAGTGGGTATTGTATATGTATCCAGGTGTGTATGGATCGGTTTGGGGCGGTTTTTGGTCAAACCCATAACCATAACCGATATAGCGGTTAATAGATAACCATAATCATAACTAATCTGGCATGGCGGTTTCGGTTAATCGGTTTTTATGATTATAACGAGTCAGTTATGGGTCGGTTAACGTGATTAAAGTAAACAATCCTTCTGTATAATTGTGAACACTGAATAGTCGCTAACTATATTGTGAAATTCATATATATTTTCGTTTTTTTTACTGCAATTTATGGAATATACAATCTAATTGAAATGACAATTTGGATGAAAATTGGGGTTTTTACTGGGGTGCAGCAAAGGGACCCCCTTGGCCTTCTTCTTTTTGCGTTGGTCCTTCATCCGCTCATCATTAGGGTGCAGGGGACCTGTTCCTTGCCCTTCCATGCTTGGTATTTAGACGATGGCACTATCATTGGTAAGGCTGAGGAGGTCGCTAGAGCGCTGGGTATTATTCGCTCAGAGGGGGCGTCTCTAGGGCTTAGGCTTAATATTCGAAAAAAGGAGATTTTTTTGCCGTCATGTGATGATTCGAAGAAAGTGTCAGGTTTATTCCCTGGAGAGATTAGCAGGCTTGTGACGGGAGTTAAACTCCTGGGGGGAGCGTTTAGTCGGGATGCAGTGTTTATTCGGTCTTTGGCAACTAAAAGAGCTTTGAGGGCGGTTGAACTTATGAAACGCCTGCCGGACCTGAGGGACCCCCAAAGTGAGCTCCTTTCGTTGCGCTCGTGCATGGGGGTTGCTAAGTTAGTGTTTGGGCTCCGGACCTGTCAACCTAAACATGTTAAAGAGGTTATGTCCATCTTTGATGCGGGACTGCGGGGGGCAATTGAAGATATTGTTATGTGTGGAGGATCGCATTTTGGGGACCTCCAGTGGAGGTTGGCTTCCTTCCCTATGCGTTGCGGAGGTTTAGGAATTTTCTCGGCTGAGGATGTCTCCGCATATGCCTTTGTGGCTTTCAGGTCTCAGCGTGGAAATTGCAGGACCACATCCTGCGAAACGCTGGTGTTATGGGGGTAGATCATGACTATTCTTTTGCACTTGGTAATATTGGAACAACTTTCCCGGACCTTGATATAGGCGATTTTACTGATAAGGAGACCGCCCCCAAGAAACCTCAATAAACCTTGGCGAGTGCTCTTTATGGTAAACACGTACATGATTTAGAGGAGCGATTCGATATGACCCCGAGACAAAAGGCAGTTTTAGCTTGTCTCAAGGGGGCTCATGCCCAGGATTTTTTGACTGTTGTGCCCATTGAAGGTCTTGGGCAACGGATGTCGGCAATTCAATACAGAGTCATCCTTAAATACCGGCTTATGATTCCTCTTTTCCCTCCAGATGAATCATGCCACATTTGTAAAAAAGCTTATTTGGATAGATTTTGTGAGCATGCCCTCCGCTGTAAGGAATTGCCGGGATTCAAGTATCGTCATGACTGGGTTAGAGATGTCTTATGGGATGTGCTTAGACGTGCCGGGATCTCAGCCAAGAAAGAGGCACCTGTTAACTTTTTGACTGATCCGCGAGAAGGAAGATCTACCATGCGGCCTGCGGATATTCTTGTGTTTGGATGGGCAAGGGGTAAGCATGCGTGTGTTGACCTCACTGGGGTGTCCCCGTTGGTGGGGCTGAGAGACAGTGGCTTCGTACTGGGACAGGCGGTTTTGAGAGCGGAATTTAGGAAGGTTGCTAAGAATGAGACAGCGTGTTTGAAGAATCAGCACGTGTTCATTCCATTTGCCTTCAAGACTTTTGGATCCCTAGCTCCCGAGGCGGTTCGCTTCTTGGAGCGGGTGCAGAAGGTGGTCCACAGTGACTCGCAGAGCCCGAGGAACCAAGGATTTATATTTAGTAGAATAGGCTTTGCGATTCAAAAGTGGATAACGACGCAACTTGTTGCTCGCTTACCCATTATCCAGATGTAGCTCGGTTTGTGTTATATATAAAATATTTAATTTAGATAAAAAAAAAGATGAAAATTTAGAACGACAATTATGGAACATTGGAATAAATATGGCAACCAATAAATATGTAAAAATATCCTGCTCATGCACTAATTCTAATTTTCAAACTCTTATTTCTCGATTAACAGTTACATAAATGGGTGGTTCGGTTATGACGGGTTTGGAATGAACATTAACCAAAACCGACCCACATTTAGTGGTTCTGAAAAATTCATTAAACCGACCCATCGGTTTTATCGGTTATTGGTAAAAATTGGTTCGGTTATGTCGGTTATGGTTCGGTTTGCGGTTATGACGGTTAATATGCTCACCCCTACATATATACCAAACTGTTTAAAAGTTTGATATTTTTAATAAGTTTGTTCTTTTCTGTGCCAATGTGCCACAATTAGGTGGTACGATTATTAATTTATTAGTCGAAATAGTGATAATAAAACGTGGTAGTGAACCGCTTATGTGAGTCGATGTGTTAACTTTACTTGTTACGTCTCGCGTAACTATTTTAGGTAGTTTGTGTCGTTTAATACTTAATAATAATTGATACTCCGTATTATTTTTCTTCTTTGATCAATGATTGTTTAAAGTGGGTAACGTGGTACTGACCTATATCATCACATTAATATATTGTGCATTAGATTACCTAAAACAAACACTTTAAAAAAAGAAATACATGCATACATACATATGAGACCACCAAAAATAATATGTGCAACGAACTCATGCGTTTCTCTATAGACATGTAGCTTATAGCTGATGTGCACTTGTTTGAACATCAAGACCTTGTAATATAAGATAACACGATGCAAATCAACCAATTTATCTAATACTAGTATTTATCCGACGTGTTGTGCCGGGAAGGTCGTTAAAACCCATGTAATGGTAAAGCCCGAGCGTTATCGTCGCATGTGTTGAGGCGGTAAGTCGACGTGAATTGGCCGGTGCCGGTTACATGTGTTATTGTACCCGATTTAAAACCAAAATAAAAATAATAAAATTTGAGGTGGACTAATGAGGTGGTGTCTGTCGGTAAACACGGGCGTTGGTAAAACCTGACTCCGTTGTCGATCCCGGGCTTTGAGGCAGTGAGTCTACACGAATTCAGTTGGTTTATGTCACGCTCTTTACGCTACCAGAACAAAATCAGCATTCGGTCGGTGTTCGTTACGTTTGTTACGGTACCGGAACTAAATAAAACGCGTTGAGTCTACTCAAATTCGATCGGTTTCGTCGCGCTCGTTACGATACGGGAACTAAAACATAAACAAAACAAAAAACAAAATTGACATCCGGTCTGTAAGGCCCCGTTACCGGTGCCCTACATATGGTGTTGGATTTACTCATAAACGCAGTTCTAAATATCAGAGTTAATTAAAACTTTCGTGGAACATAATAACTTCAACCATAATATATTACATAACTTCCAAATCTCGTTTTATCAAACATTCATAGTCATTTAAAAATAAAACATAGTCTTTAAAACATCATAACATTTCCTTGAGATGCCAGTATCTTCAATTCCATGTCATGTGTCCTCATCAAGCGAGCTGTCTCATTCTACTCACCTGCGTGCATACTAAAAGTCAGCTATGCTGAGTGAGTTCTAGTTAATTAAGTAACATACAATACTTTCACTTACTCATACATACGCATCCGAAGATACATATTATATACTTTCGTACATATATAAGTATATACATTCTTTCTTTCTTTCTTTCTTTTATCCTTTCCTTTCATACTTTACATCTATCAATACTTTACATACTTATACGTTTTAAAGAGCATTACGCCCTACTGCCTCGAGTATTATTAGGGCTCGGTCCCTTTTTCTGCCTTGAGTATTATTAGGGCTCAATCCCTTTCTGCCTTGAGTATAATTAGGGCTCAGTCCCATTCTGCCTTGAGTATCATTAGGGTTCAGTCTCTTTCTGCCTTGAGTATTATTAGGGCTCAGTCCCTTTCTTCTGTACCTGGAAACCTCTTACATTCATTCATAACATACATACATATCATTCATGCGTTATACATAACATTCACATCCATAGGTATAACTTGACAGAACATGCAATATCCGAAGATCGTTCACATACCGTCAAGCAATCATCTATACTTTTCACATAATCACAATGGCATACACTTATCACTTAGGATAAGTGTGTTAACTATTCACATCGAGTATACACACAGCCCCGAAAACATAACAATGAATGGGGCTAGAAACTCACCTGAACGCGGTTACGTTCACCGTTAATAGTTATTTCCTTCTTTAGCTGTGCACGACTAACTGTATAACAATTACACATATCAATTTTCTATCACTATCTATATTGCGTTTCTAGTTTAATTATAACCCACAACGAACGGGGGTCCGGGGGCAGCGCCCCTGGCAACGAGGTTCTAGGGGCGGCAGCCCCTAGCGAGGTCCAAGGGGCAGAGCCCCTGGCTGGGGTTAAGCTTCCAGGTCAGCTTGGAAAAACTTTATTTTCATTAAATGTCTTAACACATTTTCCATTATGATTTTGAATAATTATTAAACTTGCTAACTTAAAAGTTCGAGGACTTTTTTGTAATTAATCCATTCTTTTATAAGTCCAGGGACTGTTATGTCATTTATCAAACTTCTAGTTCGCTACTTGGTTCTTAACGAATTGGCCTAACATAACGAACTGGTTCTTGTAACGAATTGAACCCTCTAACGAACTGGACCCTTAACGAATCAGTCCATAGCGAACCAGTCCATGTAACGAATCAGTCCATCTAATTCGTTATCTCTTTAACGAATGATTATAACGAATCAAGGGTAATTCGTTATCTTTTTCCCTTAACGAATTGGGTACGAACTAAAGCTATTTTGTTATGCTTTCTTTAACGAATCCTCTAGCGAATTACCTTTAGTTCGTTAATTCCCCGTTAACGAACTAGGGTTAGGTCAGAGAATGTCAGAACATTCTCTGACATTCTTCTAACCTCGTACCATTTTTCCGGCCCCGCCTTTCCGGCACCGTCGCCAGAAAAAAGCGGTTTCGCCGGAAAAACGAGTTTTGCCTCGTTTTTCACCGTTTTTCGCCCCGTTCGATCCAGATCTGAACTAGGGTGATCCCTAAGCTCATCTTAGGTTCGGTTTATACCCGATTCCATCCGGATCTCGTTACTTAAACGGTTTAACGGTGTCGTCTCGTCGTTTCGTGACCATATTTAACGGGTTTAAGTTCATATAACATCATACTATTATTACCTTGGATCGGGGTCGGTTTTCTATCTTGGTTCGGCTAGAGAAATGAGGAAAATTAGAGAGAGAGCTTAAGATAGGGTTTGTTATGAAGTAATGACAGGCGGAATGGAATGATTCATTACGTGGGAATGAAATAAGAGGTGTTTGGTTGCACAATGGAATGGAATCATCCATTACACATGGAATCTCATTCCATCAAAACCATTCCTTCCCACCCCCCTTCTTTTTTTTTTCATTCCATTCCTCATTCAACCTACTTTATCAACAACACCATCATCTAACAACAACCACCGCCACCGCCACCACCACCACTACCATAGCCACCACCATCATCTGACCACCACCGCCACCGCCACCACCCACCACCTCCGCCGCCACCACCGTTGCCGCAACCACCACCACCACCTGACCGCCATCGTCGTCATCACCACCTACACCACCACCACCTTACCACAAAAGCTACCACCGCCACCATCGTCGACATAACAACAACAACCATTGTCACCGTCGCCACCCGACCATAACCGCCACCACCACTATCACTACCTGGCTGTCACACCCCCGTCTTAAGCCTAGGAGCGTGACCCATCAGTTGGTACCATTATTGTAAATAAATCAGAGTTACGTTTATTTGCGGAAGACTTATAAAACTTTAAGGATCAAAAGATAACTTTTATATATATAAACAAAAGACGGGATTATTAAACACCCGTTTAGAGTTATTAACAAAAGATTACTTGTTTAAATTTACAAACCACCATATTAAATTGTTACAAAATAAATCCGAGCCATCGGATATCATAGTACTCGTCATTCCAAGCTCTAACTTTGTTCACCTGCAAAATGTAAGAAAATACGTCAGCAACGAATGCTGGTGAACACGCTGACGCAAAATAATTTCTTTTACTTTATTACTCCTCGAGACTACGCCTACCTCGGCCCAACGTGGCTTAGGAATAACAAAGTCAAATAACACATTATAAACTAGAGCCTCTACTCTAGGTCACCTCAGCAAACACCGCAGCGTTCGACTTAGTCAAGTACTTGTAAATATACACATAAGGTCGTACTCCCTGCAGGAGAGCGTCCTACGACCAAGGGTGGTGCGATCATGCCCATACATCACATAGTACCACCTATGTAAGGATCAAGACATACGTATACCACAGCCTGAGGGCTAGGTTTATACCCATAGTTATAACGGTTTTAGGAACACGTAGTTCCTTGTAAACAATTTCATATAACAAGTTTAACTCATTTGAAAACAAGTTTAAAAGTTTGGGGGCGTATTCACCTTGTCTCTTTAGGATCGGCTTCACTCATCGTCCAAGGGTCTTTCCCTTTCTTTATCTCACACCTATAGTACGAGTATAAATATTTGTTAGTCAGATACACGATCCGGCTTAAGACCTTTAGTCTTATCTCAATCCTCGATTAACCTTTAGTTCATTTTCTTTTACTTAAAAACCTTTAGTTTAAAAGTAAACTATAAACCTTTAGTTTATAATAAAAACCCGACGTTTCTTCTTCTCTAAGAAACGTAATCTTTTTCTTTTATTATTTAAGAATACTCTTTATTCATTAAATAATATTTTCATAACAAAGAATATATACATATATACTTACACACATATATATGTAACCACAATATTCAATACTCTTTCTTTCATTCATTTCTTTGTTATGTTTGTATTTCTTTTATCGAGGCATCGAGTATAACCTCGACTTAAGGCCTAAGCCTTTAATATAATATTGAATTATATTGAATTCATTATTACGCCTAACCTTAGTGGCGTATCGAAACTCTAGGGACTTGAGCAGCACTCCGACGCCGCTTTACTTTTCTCGATACGTAAATCGAGGAACGCCAAATCTTCAACACACAATGGCACGAACTTCGAGAACAAACACCATCTTGGTTGTATGTGGGTGGAGGGTGGAACACACTTAGAGGAAACGTTGTATACAAACACAGGATCGGGGCACGCTTATCGAGGAAATGAGGCACGAATTTCGAGGTATTCTAGAGAGAGAGTAAAGAGAGGTGAGAGTTGTTTTGGTGTGCAGAAATGAGCTACCCTTGGCCGCTATTTATAGACTTCAAATTGGCTCCCATCGCGGTACGCGATGGGTCCTTCGGCCGACCTATCGCGTACCGCGATATAGGTCTGCTGACGCACAGCGTAGACCTGCCACGTGGCAGGCGCCGCTCCACGTGGCAACACGTGGCAGCTGTGTTGCCACGTGGTGACACGTGGCACACATGTCACAACGTGTCAGAAGCTCCATCACGGTACGCGATGGGCTTTTCCTTTTGTCCATCGCGTAGCGCGATAGGACAAGAAATCTGATTTTCATTTTTAACCCTCAAGTTTGGAATTTGGCAATTTTAGTCCCTAGACTTTGGAAAGTTGATACTTTGAACTCAAAATTTTCACGTTGTTACTTCCTCCCCACCTTGAAACAAATCTCGTCCTCGAGATTGCTTTACAAGAATAGTTGGGGGTATTTCTTTCTCATTTCCGATTCGAGTTCCCAAGTATATTCGGGCCCTCTACGCGAGTCTCATTTAACTTTCACAATTTTCAAAGTTCGTCTCTTTGATTTCTTTGTTTTCGAATCTTCAATTTTGATTGGACGTTCAAAAAATTTTAAGTTCTCATTAATTTCAACGTCTTTTAATGACATAGCCAACGATTCATCAGTTAAACACTTACGCAGATTCGAAACATGGAATACATCATGTATTCCTTGCATTTCATCGGGCAATCGCAATCGGTATGCAACATTGCCGATTCGTTCAAGTACCTCAGAAGGTCCAACGAATCGAGGAATTAACTTTCCTTTCTTACCGAAGCGAATAACGCCTTTCCAAGGCGAAACTTTCAATAACACATTATCACCGACATTAAATTCTAACGGCTTACGGCGGACATCAGCGTAACTCTTTTGACGATCACGCGCCGTTTAAGTCGTTCTCGGATTTGAAGTATTTTATCGGTGGTTTCTTGGACTATCTCAGGTCCAGATAACTGATTGTCTCCGGTTTCAGACCAGCACACGGGCGTTCTACACTTTTGACCATATAATGCCTCGAATGGTGCGGCTTAATACTTGTGTGATAGCTATTATTGTATTAGAATTCCATTAGGGGTAAGTGGTCGTCCCAACTTCCACCTAAGTCGATCACACAAGCGCGGAGCATATCTTCCAATGTTTGAATCGTTCTTTCACTTTGCCCATCGGTTTGCGGATGATAGGCAGTGCTCAGGTTTAACTTCGTACCAAGAGCTTGTTGGAAACTTTTCCAGAATTGAGACGTAAAACGACTGTCTCGATCAGAAATGATAGATAGCGGTTCTCCATGCAAGGCAACGATATTGTTTACATAAATACGCGCTAGTCTATCCATTGAGTATGACTCATTAATGGGTATGAAGTGTGCGGACTTCGTTAAGCGATCCACAATTACCCATATTGCATTGTGTTGTCGAGTCGTTTTCGGGAGTTTAGTAATAAAATCCATAGTGATTAACTCCCACATCCAAACGGGAAGTTCGGGTTGCTGAAGCAAGCCCGAAGGCTTTTGATGTTCAGCCTTGACTTGTAAGCAAGTTAACATTTCGCAACATGCGAAGCGACATCCCTTTTCATCCCATTCCACCAATAGTTGGCTTTGAGATTGTGGTACATCTTATCACTTCCGGGATGCATCATGTATTTCGACTTATGAGCTTCGCTCAAAATTTTCTCACGCATCCCTCCAATGATTGGTACCCAAATCCTATTACCGAGTCTAAGGATACCATCGTCACCTTTGACTAACGAGTCAATGGTGCCATTACGCTTTTCATCGGAGATTTGGTTTTCATTGATCGCTTGAGTTTGAGTTGATTTGATTTGTTCGAAAAGATCAATTTGAAGTTCTAGGCATAATGCTCGGAATCTTTTTGGTTTTTCATGCTCTTTATGACTTAGGGCATCAACCACAACATTGGCTTTACTTTCATGATAAATAATTTCGCAATCATAGTCGTTAAGCGTTTCCATCCATCGCTGTTGGCGCATGTTGAGCTCCTTTTGATCAAAGATATGTTTCAAACTCTTATGATCAGTGTACACGGTAAATTTCACTCAATAGAGATAGTGCCTCCATATCTTTAGTGCAAAGATTATGGCGCCTAACTCTATATCGTGAGTCGTATAGTTCTTCTCATGTACTTTAAGTTGACGAGAGGCATAAGCGATTACTTTCTTGCGTTGCATTAGTACGCATCCCAAACCCGAGTGAGACGCGTCACTAAAGACTACAAAATCCTCAGTACCTTCTGGCAAAGCCAAGATATGTGCTTGGGTAAGTTTTTGTTTAAGTATATCAAACGCCTCTTGTTGCTTCGTCCCCATTCATACTTGATATTCTTACGAGTTAAGGAAGTTAAGGGAACAACGATTCGAGAAAAATTCTCGATGAACCTATGGTAATAGCCGGCCAATCCTAAGAAACTTCGGATCTCGGTTGGCGACTTCGGAATTTCCCACTTAGAGATAGCTTCAATCTTAGCGGGGTCCACTTGAATACCGTTAACATTAATGACGTGACCAAGAAATTGCACCTCGTGCAACCAGAACTCGCATTTTGAGAACTTAGCGTACAACTTCTCGGTTCTAAGAATTTCAAGTAACGTTCGAAGATGAATTTCATGATCAGCCTTAGACTTAGAGTAAATAAGTATATCTTCGATGAATACAATAACAAATTTATCCAAGTAAGGTTTGCATATACGGTTCATCATGTCCATGAACGCAGCTGGGGGCATTAGTAAGTCCGAACGGCATGACCGTGAACTCATAATGTCCATACCTTGTTCGAAACGCGGTCTTTGGAATATATTCGGATTGGACTTTGAGTTGGTGATAGCTAGAACGAAGATCAATTTTAGAGAAGAAGCTAGCACCTTGAAGTTGGTCGAAAAGATCATCAATACGAGGGAGTGGATATCGGTTCTTGATTGTGACTTTGTTTAATGCACGATAAATACACAGTCGCATAGAACCATCCTTCTTCTTGACAAATAGAATTGGCGCTCCCCAAGGCGACGAACTCGGTCGAATGAAACCTTTCTCAAGAAGCTCATCGAGTTGTTTCTTTAACTCCTTCATCTCGGTTGGCGCTAAGCGATATGGAGCTTTGGCGATTGGAGCAGTACCAGGAATAAGATCAATCCTAAACTCTACCTCACGATCGGGAGGGATTCCAGGAAGTTCATCAGGAAAGACATCAGAAAAATTAGAAACAATAGGAACGTCTTTGATTTCTTTTGGCTTTGATTCTTCAGTGATATAAGCCATGAATGCGAGGCATCCTTGATTCAAACATTTGTTAGCCCTAATCATAGAAATTATGCTAACTTGGACAGCGTCTTTGTCCCCTTCAATTCGAATCGTTCGCTTATCAGGGGCTTGAAGTTCAACAGTTTTGCTATTGCAGATGATACGGGCATGGTTATTGGATAACCAATCCATACCAAGTACAATATCAAAACCAGCCATACTCATGGGTAACAAACAAATAGGCAGAATATAACCAACTAGAAGTATTTTTCCGTTTTCAAGGGCTTCGGAGATCATAACGATTTCGCCATTAGCAGTCTCGACGCTTAGAGTTTTATTTAGTTTTGTTAGTGGTTCGTTTAATTGACTACAGAAACTATAATCTATAAAACTTAAATTGGCACCCGAATCAAACAAAACTCTAGCGTAGGTGTCGTTGACTAGAAACGTACAGGTAATGGTTTCCAGCATGTCAGCGGCCCCTTTTATGTCGAGCACGAAGACTCGAGCGTTTCCTTTCTTATTCTGACCACTTCCACCCGCACCACCAGCAGCAGGTTTGTTCTTTAGGCACTCGAAACTTAAATGGCCCATTTCCTTGCAATTAAAGCAAGTCATCTTATTTTTCCAACAATTATCAGCGTCATGTCCCGTACGATTACAAGACTCACAGACTTTAGGAGACGGGGCGAAATTGCATCGACCCTTGTGATACCTCCTACAGGTCTTGCATGGCGTGGAATTGTTTCGGTTTACACCCTTGCTTCTAAAGTTGGAACTTCCTCCAGCCTTTCCTTGAGCAGTCGTTGGTACAACCTTCTTGTCCTATTCTTTGTTGCGGACCATGCCGCCCATCAAATAACCGGCCAACTCCATTGCAGAGTCAGCGGTTTGAGGCAAGTGCGACCTCACCATGTCGCAGATTTCCCGCGGCAGTCCCCAAATATATCGAGTTACTTTGCTGGACTCAGGGTTAACCAGCTGGGGAACTAGACGGCAATACTCAAGAAACTTGGTATTGTATTCTCAGAGATTTGTCCCTACGACCTTATGATTAAGGAATTTCGTTTGGATTTGGTAAGTCTCGTGCATAGGACAAAATTTTTCCATCACCATGGCCTTAAACTCTTCCCACGTCAGGCCATACATCACATCCCTTCCCTTACTCATCAACAGCGCATTCCACCACTCGTGCGCTTCCCCCTTGAACATTAGGGCGGAATATTGAATCTTTTCCTCTTCAGAACATTTACTCGTGATCACAATAGTTTCCATCTCCTCGAGCCATCTCACGGTTGTGATGGCCCCTTTGTCACCATGGAACTCTTTCGGTCCATAGTATTTGAAATCTTTAAATGAACACCCACTTATCTTGAGTTTCTTGAACTCACGTCTAACTCCACCGTCGGCGTTAGACTCATGAAAACTTTCCTCTTCATGAGAGGGTTTCGGACGGGATTTCACGGATTTCGAGGGATGAACGGAAGGGTTAACAGTTCGGGAATGTCTAGATTGAGATCTAAACTCTAATTCTTCCCTAACAACTTTCCTAATCATCTTTTGAATTTTGTTCATATATTTTTCGGGAATTTCTTCCTCTCGCTCGTTCTCGGGGCCTTTCCCCTTATCTCTCATTTCTTTCTCTTTTCGAGCGTTTTCATTGTTGTTACTTTGTTCAGACATTTTCTTTTCTTTTCAATTTGGTCTGAAAATTTTAACAACATTTCTTTTATTAAACACACGTTTATTTATTTCACATTTATATATATATATATATATATATATCTCAAGGATATATATATTTTATAATACATGATGCGTGCGTGCGTGTGGTATAAAATATAAAATGATGGAATGAGTTGCTTTAGCACAAGATCGTGTTTTAATTTTATAAAAGTGATTTCTACAAAGACTAAACACACACAAAACAGGCAAGTGTACCTATCGTATATGTAGAATAGTATTGGTAAGAACCAAGTATCGATCCATGGACACAAATGTTTCTAATAATAAATCGTTGTTTTACTTTAATCAGAGGTTTTAATCATTTTGGGGTTAATTTTTAAACTTTTTATAAAATATAAATACTTATATATAATATATATGTGACCAAGATAAGAAATTCTAAACGAGGTGGGTCGCGGTAACCCAGGGTCACCATCTCATAGTGATTCCTAGGCTCTGGATACGGAATATAATCCATGTCGGATGAAAGGTAGAGGTAGGTATTGGCAGCTTGGTTCTGCTCACGGATCTCGTCGGCTTACTCTTGAATTGATGGAATTTCTCCTTGGAATGGTGGGAAGCTTGATGAAGCTTGTTTCCTAAGTTTCTCAAGATGCTGGACATATGGATCCACAGAGCCATAGCTTGCGTTTTGGGAAGTGAGTGATCCTTCCATTGGGCTTGACATCTCATGAAGGTTATCAGGATGCTCTTCTTCCGGTTCTTTCTCAGTTTCTTCCTCGGGTCCTTCTTCCTCTTCGGGATCTTCCTCCTATTCTGGTTCTTCTTCCTCTTTCGGTTCCTCTTCTTCTGGTTCTTCTTCTTCCATGGGTTGTGTGGTTTCATCGTTTATTGGTGGCATTTGGAAGGTCTCCGAAGGCATCATTATCCTCATCTTGGGTCTACGGGACGGTCCTTCACCGTTGTTTGGTAGGGAACTAACTTCTTTGAAAGTGGAGCTTCCGGTATGCCATTCTTGTTGTTCCGAGAGATATTTCATCCACTCGGAGGATGGTGGAGAGTTTGGTAGGTATCCGGTTGGATAGTATTGTGGTATCTCCGAGGGTTGGTAAGTGGGGATCTCTGTTGGATGGTTCATCGGTATTTCAGAGGGATTATACATCGGTATTGTCGATGGACGGTAGCTTGAGTGTCTTGGTGGCTCAATTCCTTGTTTCGGTGGACTATCGGGAACATCTATTGGGTAGTGCCTGCTTCCGGGGTAGTACACAGGTTTGGTCAAGTCGTGTTCCACATCTTGGTTGAAGTATGCTTCATAATAACCCTCGCTCATGTTGTCTTCGGGGTAGGGTTCGGCAATTCCAGCCTCCTTTGCCTTGCACACAAAGTCTTCAATGTGAGCTTTGAATGACATATAATATTATAGGTGGTTTAGAATGTAGAGAATGAAAGAAAGGTTACCAGCCTATCTTATCCTTAAAACACATAAACAATTATTTCCTATACTTTGATCGAAGCTTGGGTATTGTTTTATGATACCCAATTCGCTAAGATCGATGGCTTTGATACCAACCTGTCACACCCCCGTCTTAGGCCTACGAGCGTGACCCATCAGTTGGTACCAATATTGTAAATAAATCAGAGTTACGTTTATTTGCGGAAGACTTATAAAACTTTAAGGATCAAAAGATAACTTTTATATATTCGTGTAAAAGTTAGAGTAAGTAGGGTATCGTATCACAAGGAGTATGTGGTCAATGTATTCGTGTAACAGATTTCTAATTATGAAGTGACTGGTTTTTAGTGCTGATCACACAAGCAATTAGTTTAGTTTAGAATTAAGTAATTAGCAAATGAACAAGTTTCAATCAGTTAACAAAATCAAATCACACCCGGGAATTCAAGTATGTAACTAACAGTAATCTCATGCAACCTAACAGATTAATCATTAACGGTTAACTACAGACTGATCAACTAGACAAAACCTTAGGCAACAATAATCGCTTTACACACGACACTGGTTATCAAACAGTCCATGCCAGTGTGACGCAGTTAAGGGCAATTATATGCTTTGTCGTATTCAACCTAATCAAACAACCCTTTGATCAATTATTATAGTAACTGGTAACTAATCGTTCAGATCAACGTAAACCTAAACCGATTGAACACACAGAAATACCAAACATCAATAATCATAGATTAACCATAAACAATTTACATAAACGTTCTTAGTCACATGAGAAAACTGAAAGCAATACAAACTTTACATCCCGGATATGATTCGAAGAGGATTAGCCTCTCATGGTAGCCATTAGATCTTCAATTCTTGGTTGAAATCCGTTAAGCATCGATTGAATGATGTTGAATGGTGTTTCCTAGCTCCCAAAATCGTCCCAGGATATTCCAAAACGGCCAAGAGAAGTTCTCCCCAAGTTAGGGTTTATTATTCCTTTTTATACCCTAAAAAACTCGTAAGTTCGCGTCACATGTCAGTACCCGGCGTAAGTTACTCCCCACCCGGCGTAAGCTACGCCGGGTCTTGTTTTCCTACGCCAAACATCAATGTTTTTTAATTTGCTTACGCCCTTTGTGTCAGGTCCTAGAGTAAGTTACGCCAGGACCAGAGTAACTTACGCTGAGACCTAAAATTCCATATTTTCGTCTTGTTTCCAATCCAACGCTTGCATAACATGCTGAGGCTCAATTCTCCACATTGATTAGCTTCCGTTTACTCTCCGATCATCCCAAGACTTCATCCCATGCTCGTACAAGTCCCAATTTAGCGTATTTATCATTCAATAACCTGAAATCCAATAATACATGTATGAAGTATCGATAGTTCTAGAATAAACAGTTAAAACTAAATAATAAACGAACTAAAACATATACAAATTAACCGACCATCACATCCGCACACTTATCTTTTGCTTGCCCTCAAGCAAAACTCTAAAGCAAACATCAACCTCCATCATAGGTATGTAGATTATCGTCATTAATACTAGTAAGGTTTAAGGTCATACCCAGTTTCCCAGACTGACACTGTTTTTAGATTGACATATCACAAATACAGTTAAATGCTATAATAAAAACAATAGAGCCGCTTAGACATGTGTACTTTGTTTCCGGTTAAGGCACACATGCTCATACCAATCGTAATATAACATCTCTCCTCTCGGTTTAATATATGGACTAGCAAAAGATGTGCCAGTATCACTCAGCTCTCAACATCACTCATAAGTACATATTAATCCATCAAGCTGCTTTAGCACAAATGCAAATCAAAAGGTCTTTAAAAGGGTTGTAACGGGGCCAGGTGTAAGGGTATGGAAGGGAAATATTTAAGTAGCTCAAACGATCCGACCCGGCTTATTACAAAACATCTAAATAAACGAAACTACTATACAACTAACTGACTGATTATATACATCTAACCAAGCAAAATAACAACATACTGATTTCATCTTCTTCTTTTTTTTTTCCTTTTTTTTTACCATAAACGAACTTCTAATTGCGTAACTGAATAATAACAAACATCTTTTTGGCTTTCTTTTCAATTTTTTAAGCATAATAACGTGATGCTTAATAATGGAATAAATATAAATACACAAACAAGAACAAATACAAATAAGCCTGGTAAGCCGTATCGTCTCGTAACATAATGTCGGGGTTAAACAAACGAAAAATAAGTCCAAGAAATGTTTTCTAAGGGACCCAACCCCCCGCCCCTCACATTAACCTCACCTCATATGTGTAATAATGAGGCCCCAACCCCCCAATACCCACACTCACGCTCATCCAGACGAGGCTTAACCTAGTTGCCTCTATCACTTTTGCATTTTGCCAACTGTGATCTCGTAATCCATGAACATCAGTGAAAGCACTCAAATGACATATGTGTACTATATATTATATGTGTATTATATATATTTGGGTCAACTCACACACGTACCGGAGGAATAGGGTTGACGATATAAACATGTGTACATGTCCCCATGACTCGTTATCCCCGCCTAAACGACCCAATTTTCAACTTCTCGTAATAAAACATTTGTGAGTAAGACTAATGAGACGCTGAAAAACCAACCATGACCAGAAACCTATGACTTGGCATTAATGGCAATAATTAACAGTTAACAACTTTGGTTTCTGAACACTCTTCGAGGTACTATCGGGCTAAATTTTTTCAAATTTCCCCCATCCCCACACTTGAGGTTTACATTGTCCTCAATGTAAGAATACTTAACATTGTCCTCAAAATTAAAATAGACAAAACGATTAATAAACATTTGAGGGACGGGGTTGAAATTGAGTTTTTAACTATTAAGCAATTTTAAAAATTTGGGGCTCAAATGTGGCGGTTCTACTAACAATTATACAATTACACTTTTAACGTTTAAAGTAATAAAAACAAAATAAATTATGAAACTGAAATCACCTGATATTAACGGGACTGGAGAAAGACCAGTCGGCTCGTGAACTCTCATAAACACTCGTATACTCTCGTCTCATCCAAGTACCACACTGACAACCGAACCTGCAAAATTTCGAGATGTGTAGAAGCAAGCTTCTCACAAGTGTAAGACATAGGTCTTTTAAGAGTTATGAAAATGATTTGTATGTTATGTTTATTAAAACAATTACCGAGCCAAATTAAGTGTTTCATAAGAAATTCTGTTAAATTAGTTAAAAACGTTAAAAGACCTAACTCACTTTCGTAGGAATCACGATTGCATTTAGCGTATGAAACAAGCCCTGTAAACCCCCCGATAGCCCGGGAGGACGAGTGGGGTCTCGTGAGGGTTTATAGTGAACTACACCCACAAAGTTCCAAATACAACAAAATATACACGAACCTGGAAACACATGTAATTGACCATCAAGTGTCTTCATAAACGGGTGAGGTTACAATGAAACTCACTGATTCCTTACCCATGTTATGAATGTACTCCATCTCCAAGTATGGCTTCAATCTATAGCCATTTACCACTTGCCTCAAGTGATCATCAAAGTCTTCAATCTTGTACTAACCATGATTTCCAGCCCTTAAATCAAATACGGGCCCGTCCACTTGCTTTTCAACCCGGGAAGAGCTTCATCCTCGTGTTGTACAACCATACTCGTTGACCAACTTCAAAATTCTTCAACCGGATATTAGCATCATGAACTTTCTTTATTTCCGCCTTATAAGCGGACGCATAATCGTATACCTCGTCTCTCAACTCCTCGATCTCGCACAAAGCCAATTTTCTCGCTTTACCTGCATCATCATAATCCATATTGACCTGTTTAGTAGCCCAAAACGCCCTTTGTGCAATTTCAACCGGTAAATGGCAATCCTTTACATACACAAGTCTATAAGGAGTGGTTCCAATTGGCGTTTTATAAGCTGTTCGGTAGGCCCATAAGGCATCGGTCAACTTAGTTGACCAATCCTTTCGGTCCGTCCAAACAGTTTTCTGTAAAATCTGTTTAATTTGCCTATTGGAAACCTCAACTTGTCCACTCGTTTGTGGATGGTAAGGAGTTGCAATCCTATGATAAACACCATATCGTTTAAGCAATTTTCCGAATTTAAAATTCTTAAAATGAGATCCCCCATCACTTATGATGGTTCGAGGGACTCCAAATATCGAAAAAATGTTACTTTGAACGAAATTGCAAACGACTATGTGATCATTTGTCCTAGTGGCTATCGCTTCAACCCATTTAGAAACGTAATCGACGGCCACTAGGATATACAAATTACCGTGTGAATTCGGAAACGGGCCCATGAAATCGATCCCCCAGATATCAAAAATGTCAACAACTAGGATCGGGTTCAAGGGTATCTCGTCCCGCTTAGAAATACTCCGGAGTTGTTGACACTTTAAACAGTGTGTCGCGAACTCGTGAGCATCCTTAAACAATGAAGGCCAAAAGAAACCACTCGTTAAAACTTTTCGAGCGGTTTTCTAGCCACTGAAATGACCACCACACGCAGACGAATGCGCGTGTTCCAACACCGATCTGACATCCTCCTCGGGTATGCATCGTCTGATCATATGATCTGCACCAATTTTAAACAAATCCGGATCGTCCCAGATGTACTGTTTAGCTTGGGACATCAACTGTTTCTTCTTTCTCCTTGGCCAATGCTCTGGTAAATCACCTGCAACTTTAAAATTAACAATGTGAGCAAACCAAGGATTTTGTGAAACTGCTAGGATATGCTCATCCGGGAAGGATTCGTTAATGGGCCCATCAGTGTTCCCATTTTCCACCATAATTCGGGACAAGTGATCTGCAACAACATTTTCACTCCTTTTCTTGTCCCAAATCTCTAAATCAAGAGCATATACTACTGGTAGTAACTCCTTCTCGGTTGTGGTATAATTTAATTGAGCATTCCGAGAGGGTTTTACTTGCATAGTATATAGCAATGGGTTTCTTGTTAACCAGTTGACCCAAAACAGCCTCGACCGCATAATCACTTGCATCACACATTATTTCAAAAGGTAAACTCCAATCAGGTGATTGCAAGATCGGGGCTTCAACTAATTTCAACTTCAAAATGTCAAAGGCCTTAGCACATTCATCATTAAATTCAAACGGGGCATCCTTAAGTAATAAATTACGTAAGGGTTTGGTAATGTCACTAAAACCTTAATAAACCGTCTATAAAACCAGGCATGCCCTAGAAATGATCTAATGCCTTTTACATTGGTGGGATGAGGTAAAGTGGAAATAACTTGGACCTTAGCCCAGTCCACCTCGATCCCTCGACTCGAAACAACATGGCCCAATACAATTCCCTCTTGGACCATGAAATGGCTCTTTTCGCAGCTAAGAACCAAGTTCATTTCGACACATCTTATTAAAACTCTTTCAAGTTGGTTTAAACATGACTCGAAAGATGTGCCAAAAATCGAAAAATCATCCATGAAAATTTCCAAAGATTCCCCCACCATATCTGAAAAGATACTCATCATGCACCTCTGAAAGGTGGCGGGGGCGTACATAACCCGAATGGCATTCTCCTAAATGCGAGTGTGCCATACGGGCACGTAAACGTGGTCTTTTCCTGATCTTCAGGATGAATAGCTATCTAGTTATACCCGGAATACCCGTCTAAAAAGCAATAAAATTTTTGACCAGATAGCTTTTCGACAATTTAATCGATAAACGGAAGCGGAAAGTGATCTTTTGATGTTGTCGCGTTCAGTTTACGATAATCAATACAAATGCGCCACCCGGTTACCGGCCAGGTGGCGACCTCGTTACCTGAGTCGTCCTTGACGACCTGGATGCCCGTCTTTTTCGGTACTGTCTGTGTCGGGCTCACCCACGTGCTGTCTGATATGGCAAAGATAATGCCAGCATCTAACCATTTCAGCACCTCCTTCTTCACCACTTCCCTCATATTCGGGTTCAACCTCCGCTGAGCATCATGCGCGGGTTTGACAGCCGAATCTGTTAAAATTTTGTGCATCACAATTGAGGGACTGATTCCCTTCAAGTCCGCTATCGTCCACCCGATCGCTTCTTTATTCGCAACCAGCACCTCCATCAAAGCATTTTCCTGTTCAACAGATAAGTTCGAAGCTATAATAACATGCAATGTATTATCCATACCAAGAAAAGCATATTTTAAATGCTTTGGGAGCTCTTTCAGCTCGACTTTCGGTGCTTCCAACATTGACGGCTTCAACCCAGTATCAATATTCTCGGGAAGCGGTTCCACATGAACTGACCATGGTGGACGGTCTCCTCGCACAGCTGCGATCTCCATTTGTTTCTCTTCCTCTACCAGCAACTTATCTGTTTCCACCTGTAACCTGTCAAACAAAAAACACGTCTCCGCTGTGCCATCCGAACTAACGACAGAGTCGTATAGCGGAATGCACTCGTCAATGACATCAGCCATAAAACACTCGTCATCGACCGAAGAATTATCTTCACGTGTGAAAACATTAATTCTCAGCTTATGGTTACCGAATGCCATGTCAACAGTACCATTTCTACAATTAATGTTTGCATTTACGATAGCCAAAAATGGTCTACCGAGGATACCCGTAGGCTGTTTAGTCCTTTCACCCGAAACATAATCGAGTACTAAAAAGTCAACTGGAAAGTAAAAGTCTTCCACCTTGACGATAACGTCAGTCAATATTCCTCGGGGCAGTTTCGGTGTCTGGTCAGCCAAGACAACTGTGGTGGCAGCCGCACGAAGCGGGCCAAAATCTTACTGGTCGTATAAACTGCCCGGGAGAATACTGATGCTAGCTCCAAGATCTAGAAG
Source organism: Bidens hawaiensis (assembly GCF_021521415.1). Classification (NCBI taxonomy): domain Eukaryota; kingdom Viridiplantae; phylum Streptophyta; class Magnoliopsida; order Asterales; family Asteraceae; genus Bidens; species Bidens hawaiensis. The sequence continues at coordinate 117,666 of NW_027505600.1, forward strand.
CGCCCGATTCATTTTAAAATCATCCACTTGAATGGGTATAATGGGCGTTCCCGGGTCTTGTAGCTTGGGTGGAAGAGCACTCGAAAGAATTGCACTCACATTATCGGTAAAATCAATCTGTTTAGGAATCTTATGACTCCTTTTCTGCGTGCACGATTCTTTTAAATACTTAGCAAAGGTGGGAATTTGTTTTATGGCATCTAAAAGAGGAATGTTAATTTTGACTTGTTTAAACGTTTCCCACATTTCTTCTTGTTGTGGGCCTCGTTTTGATGCCATCTTCGCCTTTGATGGCGCCAACAAAGCATCGGGATATGGAACAGTTTTCACCTTTTCCTTATCCTTAGAGTTGTTGGTGTCATCCTTCGGAACCGATTTATTATTTTTAGTTTCACTTTTGTTAGGTTTATTTAATTCAATCGGTTCCGGCTCGTCAACACTGGCGAGATTTTCATCAATCTCTTCCACCACCCCATCAACCAAAGGTGGTGGACCCCCAACCTTATTATCATACTTCTTACCATTACGTAAAATACTTACCTGATTGACGTGCTTTTTCAAACTGGAACTGTGATGATTCAGGTTGACTGTGGTGTCGCTCGGAAGTTGGCCCGCATTCTTTTGTAATTTCGCCATGTCTGAAGCGAGCTGACCAACTTGCTTCATCATTGCCTCTAACGATTTATCCCGTAACTCGAACTGTTGTTTTGTCTCAGCCTTTTGATCAGTCATAGGTTTCGATAACGTATCCAACTTTGAGTGTACTGACTCGTCCGAATTACCCGAGGACCGTTTATGCTGATCCTGATTACCCGAAAAATTTTCACCCCGGTTACCGTCTCTGTTATACCCCCGATTCTGATTACTCGAACCCTGCTGATAACCGCTCTGACGGTAATTACCCTGCGATCTGTTCTGGCTCGATCCCTGAAAGTTCGGGTTCAACTGAGAAGACGCGTTCCCGTAACGAAAATTCGGGTGGTTCCTCAGGCCCGGGTGATATGTGTTCGAATTGAACCATTGGCCTTTGAAATCCCCGTAAGCATAACTGACTTCCTCGGTATCATCCTCCTCGTCATCATAAAACTCGGGGCAATTTTCTGCTTTGTGCCCGAGTTCACCACAATCTTCACATACTGGGAATTTAACACCAACTTTCCCGACCTCTTTCTTCTTACCCTTTCTGTACCCAGCCAATTCGCGTTCTAACTCAGCAATTCTTTCAGACTCACTCGTGACTGACTTAACTGATCTGGATGAATTACCACGTCTTCGTCTTTCAGCTGCTGCTTCTGCCTTGGAATCTTCACACATGAACTCTAAAAATTCCCAATCATCTTCCTCAGGCTGATTCAACAACTGACTATTACACGAGGCCTTAAGATGCTTTCGGTCCTCGTATGTCAAACCATCAACAAAGCACTTTACCAGTTCCCACAGTTCGATTTGGTGATGTGGGCATTTTTTGATCATATCCTTATACCTGGTAAAAGCTTCATGGAATAGCTCACCTGGCAACTGTGAAAAGTGACGAATGTCTGAACGGGCCTCGGTAGTCTTCGACTGTGAAAAAAACTCGTTTAGGAAGACTTGTTGCATCTCGGCCCAGTTTCTGATACTGTGTGTTGGTAACGAGTTAAACCACACTTTCGCTTTTTCTTTTAACGAGAACTGTAATAACCGCAACCGGACTTCATCTTGATCGAACATACCATCACCAATAGACCCGCAAATAGCCGAAAAATCGGCTAAGTGTGAATGCGGGTCTTCCGAAGCCATCCCGTTGAAGTGAGGAACGATGTTGATGTAAGATGGCCCGGACTTAAAAGTTTGCTGTCCCTGCGCTCGTTCCTGTGGGACCAACGGGGATGCTCCGTCTGAGATAGCCGGTCTGAACCGACTGTTAACACCATGAGCCGGGGCTATGTAATTTCTCCTTTGCCCCCCGGGGTTTCCCATACCTCCCCGGTTAACCGGAATACCACGAACTCTGTCGGGCCGTTCCGCCCGATTTACCCTTTCTCGATCCCTTCGGTGTCTGTTAACGGGTTCAGTCCGTCTTTGATTAACCGGTTTCTCCACCTCATCTTCATAATTGTTATCACCCTCAATTTCCGGTTCACCAACCTCGTTCTCGGGTTCAACCTCCCGATTTCTCTTAACCCATCGATCAACCTCATCATCAGCTGCCCGAAAACCCTCGATTCCATTATTCTCTTCACCCTCATCCTCATCTTCAGTCGGAACACTCGATAAAACCTTAGGCAACAATAATCGCTTTACACACGGCACTGGTTATCAAACAGTCCATGCCAGTGTGACTCAGTTAAGGGCAATTATATGCTTTGTCGTATTCAACCTAATCAAACAACCCTATGATCAATTATTATAGTAACTGGTAACTAATCGTTCAGATCAACGTAAACCTAAACCGATTGAACACACAGAAATACCAAACATCAATAATCATAGATTAACCATAAACAATTATACATAAACGTTCTTAGTCACATGAGAAAACTGAAAGCAATACAAACTTTACATCCCGGATATGATTCGAAGAGGATTAGCCTCTCATGGTAGCCATTAGATCTTCAATTCTTGGTTGAAATCTGTTAAGCATCGATTGAATGATGTTGAATGGTGTTTCCTAGCTCCTAAAATCGTCCCAAGATGTTCCAAAACGGCCAAGAGAAGTTCTCCCCGAGTTAGGGTTTATTATTCCTTTTTATACCCTAAAAAACTCGTAAGTTCGCGTCACATGTCAGTACCCGGCGTAAGTTACTCCCCACCCGGCGTAAGCTACGCCGGGTCTTGTTTTCCTACGCCAAACACCAATGTTTTTTAATTTGCTTACGCCCTTTGTGTCAGGTCCTGGAGTAAGTTACGCCAGGACCAGAGTAACTTACGCTGAGACCTAAAATTCCATATTTTCGTCTTGTTTCCAATCCAACGCTTGCATAACATGCTGAGGCTCAATTCTCCACATTGATTAGCTTTCGTTTACTCTCCGATCATCCCAAGACTTCATCCCATGCTCGTGCAAGTCCCAATTTAGCGTATTTATCATTCAATAACCTGAAATCCAATAATACACGTATGAAGTATCGATAGTTCTAGAATAAACAGTTAAAACTAAATAATAAACGAACTAAAACATATACAAATTAACCAACCATTAAATGACATCTAATATTATGGGTGGTTTAGAATGTAGAGAGGGAAAGAAAGGTTACCAGCCTATCTTATCCTTAAAACACATAAACAATTATTTCCTATACTTGGATCGAAGCTTGGGTATTTTTTTATGATACCCAATTCGCTAAGATCGATGGCTCTGATACCAACCTGTCACACCCCCGTCTTAGCCTAGGAGCGTGACCCATCAGTTGGTACCAATATTGTAAATAAATCAGAGTTACGTTTATTTGTGACTTATAAAACTTTAAGGATCAAAAGATAACTTTTATATAATAATCAAAAGACGGGATTATTAAACACCCGTTTAGAGTTATTAACAAAAGATTACTTGTTTATGTTTAAAAACCACCATATTAAATTCTTACAAAATAAATCCGAGCCATCGGATATCATAGTACTTCGTCATTCCAAGCTCTAACTTTGTTCACCTGCAAAATGTAATAAAATACGTCAGCAATGAATGTTGGTGAACACGCTGACGTAAAATAATTTTTTTTACTTTATTACTCCTCGAGACTACGCCTGCCTCGGCCCAACGTGGCTTAGGAATAACAGAGTCATATAACACATTATAAACTAGAGCCTCTACTCTAGGTCACCTCAGCAAACACTGCAGCGTTCGACTTAGTCAAGTACTTGTAAATATACACATAAGGTCGTACTCCCTGTAGGAGAGCGTCCTACGACCAAGGGTGGTGCGATCATGCCCATACATCGCATAATACCACCTATGTAAGGATCCAGACATACGTATACCACAGCCTGAGGGCTAGGTTTATACCCATAGTTATAACGGTTTTAGGAACACGTAGTTCCTTGTAAACGAAGATCTCTAGTGTCTGGTCCAAATGACTGGATTGGTTTTGATAAGTCTAATGCAATTTGTTACAATTTCCAGCAACCTGGACACTTTGCTAGAGAATACAACCAGCCTAGGAACTTCCAAGTTAATCAATACCAGAACCAACATCCAAGAAATCAGCTGCAATACCAACGGAACCAGCCAAGAAACAATAACAATCCCAATTTAAACAACTACCAGCAGCCACAAATGAATAATCAGCAAGTTGTGCCCCAGAACCAGAACTACCAAATAAACCAGATGCCTCAAACTATTCCCAATAACCCTAATAGAAACAATCAAAATCAACCCAGAAATCAAGGGAATGTAGCACTTGCTGCACAACAAGGGATTCATATAACAAGTTTGACTCATTTGAAAACAAGTTTAAAAGTTTGGGGGCGTATCACCTTGTCTCTTTAGGATCGGTTTCACTCACCGTCCAAGGGTCTTTCCCTTTCTTTATCTCGCACCTATAGTACGAGTATAAATATTTGCTAGTCGCATACACGATCCGGCTTAAGACCTTTAGTCTTATCTCAATCCTCGATGAACCTTTAGTTCATTTTCTTTTACTTAAAAACTTTTAGTTTAAAAGTAAATTATAAACCTTTAGTTTATAATAAAAACCCGACGTTTCTTCTTCTCTAAGAAACGTAATCTTTTTCTTTTATTATTTAAGAATACTCTTTATTCATTAAATAATATTTTCATAACAAAGAATATATATATATATATATATATATATATACTTACACACATATATATGTAACCACAATATTTAATACTCATTCTTTCATTCATTTCTTTGTTATGTTTGTATTTCTTTTATCGAGGCATCGAGTATAACCTCGACTTAAGGCCTAAGCCTTTAATATAATATTGAATTATATTGAATTCATTATTACGCCTAACCTTAGTGGCGTATCGAAACTCTAGGGACTTGAGCAGCACTCCGACGCCGCTTTACTTTTCTCGATACGTAAATCGAGGAATGCCAAATCTTTAACACACAATGGCACGAACTTCGAGAACAAACACCATCTTGGTTGTATGTGGGTGGAGGGTGGCACACACTTCGAGGAAACGTTGTATACAAACAAATGATCGGGGCACGCTTATCGAGGAAACTAGGCACGAATTTCGAGGTATTAGAGAGAGAGAGAGAGGTGAGAGCTGTTTTGGTGTGCAGAAATGAGCTGCCCTTGGCCGCTATTTATAGACTTCAAATTGGCTCCCATCGCGGTACGCGATGGGTCCTTCAACAGACCTATCGCGTACCGCGATATATGTCTGCTGACGCACAGCGTAGACCTGCCACGTGTCGACACGTGGCAGGCGCCGCTCCACGTGGCAACACGTGGCAGCTGTGACATTCGTCAATTTCGGGTCTCGTTTGTATTCTTTTTTGTATTCGTTTATCATGTAAACCGACCCATTTTGTAAATCAAAGCTTATGATATAATCAAAATGATGGATTTTATGTTACAATATTGTTTTACACTTGTTGGGTCTTGAAAACATTCTTTTTGGTCCTTAAAACTCCTTAAAATGACTTAAACCAAACTTTGGGGACTATTATTGCCATTTACCAAAAACTTGTTTGACCATTTCAACCATCACATGCATCTTTACCCTATTTGTATGAACCATACTCTTACCATTATAAAAGCAAGGCTCCATACACCATTTTGGTTGTTCATCTTCTCCAAAATCTCTCTCAAATCCAAGTATTCATCTTTAACATTTTGTTACTTTGATTTCTTAAGGTCAACTAACTATAGTCTTTCATTTTAACTTGTTCGTCTAATATTACTAACACTTGAATATGGTGGTACAACATATATATAATACACACCCCTTGTTTCCTTTATTTGTTACTTCGCCGACTCCGATTGGTTAAGTTTCGAATGTCATAAAGCAAGGCTTCATGGAGGACTTCGTGTTCTTGATATATATTTACACACACATAATTTATTATACATATCACTTATGACTAACTTCTAACCCTTTTTAGTTTGTTCATCTTATTTACAAGTTTCATGGTGTGGGTTTGTATAAGACTAACCTCGGTTTAACCGAAACTAGTCAAAACCGGAAACCGAACTTTTGTTTACTAGTTTTGTTAAAATAGTTGTTTAAACTTGTTTATTGCTAGATTTGAGTTTCAAAAATCATTTTTACAAGTTCTTTTATATTAAGCATATGGAATCCATCTATGAACTCGTTGGGAGATGGAAACCGAACTAAACCAAAACTTTTGCTTAAAAGACTTGTAGTTAACTTTTTAGTTGTAAAATTTAAGTTTTCTTCATTTATAAACCAATATACAAGTTCTATGATATTTGGGCATGTAGAAACCATCTATGAACTATTTGTGAGATGGAGACTGAACCAAACCGAACTATACCGACTTTTACTCGCTTAAGACACACAAGTGTGTTTTTAGCTATCAAGACTTGTATATTTCTTTAAAAATAGTTTACAAACTGATTTTAATTATTTTCTTAAGTACTTGGAATTGTTGGATCCAACTTGATCTCATCACATAGTTTGGACCGACAAAACCGAACACTCGCTTAACGTGCGTTGTTAGTTATAAACAATAGATCTACATACTTGGTTAAGTGTTAGTATATTTTAGTGAATTATCTCATAACAATTAATATGTTGGAAAGTTGACTTTTGGTTTGACCATTTGTCAAGACCCGAATCGACAACCCGAACACTCGTTAAAAATCCGTTTTAGTATCTTTGTCCCAAAGGAACTTGCATTTTAGCATTTTTCCCACCTTATTACTTAACATTGGTTAAGTAAATATTAAGGTTAGATACTTTAACCCGGTTTCGAGCAAACTTACATTTTTAAAGGATTGTTATTATAAATTCTTAAATAGTTACATTTTAAACCTTGAACTTTAATTGTTTACTTTTTGCAACAATTATTTTATTTAAAGATCTTCAAGACAACCATTCTAAATCCAAGATTTTATTGTCATTTAGGCCTTGCTCGTTAAACTTCATCCATCCGGTTATTCATCTTTTACCGATCAAGTATTATACTTGAATGTGAGTAACTTCATACCCCGTTTTCTATCTTTTATTTTGGGGGTGACATTTCATCTTATCTAAACTAAATGTTTTATACTAGGGTCTTAAACCACAAACGTTGTTATATACTTTACTTGAATAATTGTTCGATTTGGTGTTCTATGCTTATTTTCCTATGTGTTTATCGTTTTTGGATGGTGGAACTATAAATCCTAGACCATTTGGCAACCCCTCATGGCAAGGTGTCGTTAACGTAATTCAATTAACGATAACTATAAAATCCTAAACTATTTGGCAACCCCTTATAGTTGGGTGTCGCTAACTTGTTAGCGATAACTATTTATCCAAGTTTATAGCTATTATTTATGGTTTTGTATACTAGTTTTGTGGCTTTTTATACTATATATATATTGTTCAAACTTATGAATTTCTCACCAACCTTTGTGTTGATAAACTTTATTTTATGAAATGTTACAGGTTTGCATCTAGGTTGATTTTGGAGTTCGGTGAAGAAAACGTCACAAATACCGTTAGGATATTAGCAAAAATGAACAATATTTGATTTGCTATATTTTGTTGTATTTGACTTATGAATATGTTGTGAAATGAAATGAGTTTGTTAAATATTGTCTCTTTAAATAGTGTCATGCGCTTATGAGCAATCGTTGCACCCCGGCATGTTCCGCCGCCTTTGGTCGGGGTGTGACAGATTGGTAGCAGAGTTATGACAATTAAGATAGGTGGTTAGACGTAACGACCTAGAATTATTATGCTTAGAGTTCTGTACGTGTATTCATACGTGTTTACTCTATTTCCTTCACGCATGTTTATTTATGAACTTTTCTGTTCCTTCACACACACCACATATATATAGAGAGAGAAAAGGATAGATACAGAAGGTTCGAAGAGTGAGAGAATGACGGAGGTATAACCTTGACGTTGAACGTGGTGGTGCTAATCGTGAGCAATTCCCTCTCACCACCAGGAAGACGATCATGAAGAAGACGGTGGCAACTGGCGGCGTCGAACTCCGAGCGAGAGGCCTGGGTAAGGCACGATTTTTCTAAATCCATTTTAGGAAAACAAGAATCAGAGCACTATCTGAAATCAACAATAAGGGGTTAGTTTTGCAAAGCTCTAATTTTGATTTTGTGTTTCATATGATGCGTATTAATTGGGGTTGTTCATGTTTCCTCTTCACTTGGGGTAGGGGTATGCTTTCCAAATTGCCAATTTATGGTGCAAGTTTTATATACTCTTTTTTGGGCTGCACACCAGGTGTTCGACCAAATGCCGCCTGCTGTTTTCTTTTGTTCGTCAAGTTTCAATTTTGTAGATGTAGAGGCCTTAGGTATATTTCTTTTTTTTTTTTTTTGCATTGGTGTAAAGTAACCATATTTTAGGTAATATTGCATGTATTTGTAGGTGCTTCGGGCTTATTTCGTTTTTAGTATATGACATATTTTTTTTACTTCATAATTCCATGATAGTTCTGTTTAAGTGGTTTTTGCACGTTTCTCAGGTTTGTTTAATTTGATGTCCTTTATTTAGTTAATTACTTTTTATTGAATTTTGTTTTACAACAATACAAACTGGCAGTGTCTACTGTAGCTCATTGATGAGGGTTTGATACTAAATATGCTTGCTTTGTGTTAACGTTAACTTTTAGATTGAATGGTTGATGTAGTTTGACGAGATTTAAAACTGCATTGATTACATGAATATTGATCCATACTGTTTGGAAGAGGCAAGCAAAGTTATGCATATTGAATAACAAAATTTTGGTTTATATTTTCTTAAATCTATACTCTTTCAATCCTTACACTTTTGGATGCAATTTTATCTTCACTGATTTATCTAAATGGCCTACATCAATTACAAGGTTGCTTATCTTTATTGGCCTTTTGCAATTGTTGATTTAGTGTTTGTTTTTGCAAGTACAGTTAAGATGCATGTCCTTTTTCGTGTGGATCGCAACGGCTAAGGTAAACTTCCAAACCCTATGCCTGATAACGACCCATATGTGGTCAATTTTAGACGACCACAACTTCCGACACTTTGTACAGCAACACAGACGATACCACTATGTGGTTCATGGCGGCATAAAAACTTGGCTTTCGAGAGGTGGTGGACGCCAAGGCGGAGTATTGGAAGGTGTGGAGGTGGACGACTATAACGGTGTTGTTTAGTTCATGCACTCACGTGTGCTTCAGTTACCTTTGATTTTTCATGATTTTTGTACAAATTCATGTTGTATCTTTCCAACTGAAATTCATAATAGGTTTGCATAATGCTACTTTTGTGTTTTTGTTGTATTAGTTGCAGTGAGTAGGACATCAGGTTTATAACTTGATGGTAGGTTGACTGTTGCCCTATGGTTGTATCTTATTGCAATATGCTATTTTAAAATTTGGAGTTCAGTATTTTAGTTTCATATACTTGCGACGGTAAGCTACAGATGAAGGAACCATGAGTTCGAGTACTGCAACGCACGGATACGTTCATTACTTGATCGTTTCCAAAGCCATGATCGAATGTTTCCACCGCCGCGAAGCGCGGGTAAAAATTCTAGTTTACACTTAAAAGGGGATCACATTGGATTGGTGATGTAGTTATACAAGATCTCTATGTTTATTTATGCTTTCAAGGTGCGTTTGTTATTATTCTTTTTGTATATTACCCATTCTCTACTTGGGTTAGATAAACTGTGTTAGAACTAACTAGCTAGATTTTGTATCAACATTTGGAATACTTTGAATCTCTCTCCATGTATGTTCAAGAAAAGAATCACTACCCGCATGTATTTTTGGCTTTGGTTATTGCTTCTAATTGCTTATACTATGTTTTGTTTCTTATACGCGTGTGATTGAGGTAACATGGTCTATCGCTGTCACAATATGAGCACCTTTTTGTTTTATGGGATGGTGAATAACCGGTAACTGTTTATTATTTGATTTTAAAGTGTGATTTGAGTTGTCTATTGATCTTTTAGTCTTTAAACGGTATAGTTTGAGGATCTACTTTCAAGACGACAAAGACTTGTGATAGATTGATACGACATCGATGCAACTCTAACTTAGTTTTTTCATACTGGGGTCCAGTTTCTACGTGTAATGATGTGATATATCTTAAAGAAATGAGGCTCAATTTTTTTGGGAAGTTTGGTAGAAATGCACTATATAGGATCATTTGAAATATTTGCAATTTTGCATCAACATTTATTTTTGGTTCGCTTGGCAGTCTGATGCCTTGATATCATATGCCTAAAGTTTAAAACTTAAAAGTAGATTAAAGAGTTTAGTAAGGGATAGTAAGGCTAAGGCATACTCTTAGTGTCAACCAATGAGGTCCTTAGCAACCACTAAGTCAATCTTTATAAATCAAAATCAACGATTATGGATGGGAATTACTAGTGTTTTTGTCTTAAGTAAAAAATACAAAATTTCAGTATCCACTCACATTTTTGGAATTTTGTCTTATCAACTCACACTTATGCACTTTGTTTGGACTTTGATTTGATTCGTTACTAAATCCAATCAAAGGCATTCATTTTTGCGATGACATATTCCTAGTTGCTTAGGCTATGTGTAGTGGAGGGGCTATAAATTGGACGAATTGCGACCCGTGACGTCCAGTCAGCAAAGAGTATGAATTTGTTTTTTGGGTGTAAACCGTGTAATGGTGTTATAGGCTAATATATATATACCACACACAAACATATATAGTAATAACTAGTTTTTATCCCCCGTATTACAGAGGTTGTTTTATATTATTTGGTTTTAATATTTATTTATTTTTTGAATTTTTTTTATTGTATGAAAGTTAATAATATACTTATGGTTTGATGATAAATTGTTTCACAAATAAATGAGATGTTATAACCCGGTTTAAAAGCTATATGAGTTTGATAAGACCCAAAACTCGTTTATTTTTTTTACTATAGAATTGATTTTATAACTATAAATAATATATATCTTTTTTAAATTAACCATATATTAATTTTTAGTATCCTTACGTTATAGGACTTTTATATCAAATATTTGGTGAGATTGATTTTTAATTTAATGAGGTGTTATAACGTGTTATAACCCGTTTAAGGAATATCTGGGTTTGATAAGACCTATACCCGTGAATTCGGGTCAAATGCATGAGAAGCCTTCATTTGATAATCAAGCAAATCCGGTGACTCCAAAAAAAGGGAGAGTGACCACATCGCGACACGTAAGATTTTTATGTTTTCGTTTATATATATTATAGATATTCACACACACATTCACCGGCGACAAAAGGTTCCCTTCCCCCCTCTTTATCGCCCCACATTTCGCCGGGGTGGGGGGGTGGGGGGGGGTTCTCGCCCCGTCTCCCACTACAGGTAGTCTTATAGTTGAGGAGCTATGAAATAGGATGATTTTTGACACGTGGCAAAAATGAGCGATATGTAGTTTTGAGGGCGGTGTTGTAATTAAACATCGTCCCTCCCACCAATAATAGATCGCCACGTAATCATCACCATAACACATGCATGCGACATGTTTGTGTCGCCCCCTCTTATCTCCCAAGGGGGCGGTGTTCTCGCCCTCGTCATCCATATTTATAGCCCCACTACACATAACCTTACAATAGGTACTTTGCGTGTTTAGTCCATCATAAAATATGTTCTAAGGAAGTTATCAGTATCAATAACGTAGGTGCAGTCAATCATGATAATATACTTGTATATCTTTGAACTAGTAGCATATTATCTAAATTTATTATAATAAAAAATGTAAATTGTTGTTACAAAGATCTCCACCAAGAGGTTTAAACGGTGTGATTTTGCTATGAACCGATTAGTACCAAGGCCTACAAAATGTGAGGATTAAACTATAAAACAAAACACCGCTAGTCTTTTCACGAACAAAAGAGAATTATATGTCTAGTTACACTCTGACGTGAAAGGAAATTTGTGTTTGAAAGAAGATAAACTATGTGGAGAATTAGCAATATATTGTGTGTGTGCGCGCAAGCTTTTCGATTGGTAAGAGCGGGTATTTATATCATACAAGTGTCTTGAACTCTTGTGTTATGTAGTCAATATGATGTTATCCTTGTACGTTGAGTAACAAGTTGTAAATCGGTGTATGCCATTGTATTAGGACACGGGTGTTTGATAGTTAGTGCCCTATAACTTTGCCACATGTTTCATTTGCATAAGGTGAGCCAAAGCGGCATACCTGATCTATCACATTTGCCCATTTGTTGTAGGCCTTATGCAGTTATACTACACCTATGCCTTTAATCCAAACCTCGTTTCCATTTAAAACCGTTCGTCCAAAACTTGTGTTTCGAAAATGATGTTTTATTTAGGGACATGACCTGCTTAATGATTTTGAAGGCCTAAATCGAAATAAAATTTTGTGACCCTTTTAACCAAATCAATATACATATTTGTCTCTAATCCACGATTAAATATATCAATAAATGTTTTTTTTTTAATTTGGAGGCCTTAACTAGGTATAGCCCGTATAGGCTTAAAACCATATCTTCGTTTTATTGGCCCATGGAGTTGTTTTATGAACTTTAAGGCTGATATGATGTGTATCACTACCGATCTTTATGCATGTTTTATCCTCGTACATTACCCATGTAATTGCCCATGTTTACATTATTTCCTAACTTTCTAACTTCATGTTAGTAGTAGTTTGCTTCTTTGTATTATTATTTGCAGTTGGAATAGAGAGCCGAGTAAATTGTTGCAAATGTTCATGTTCTTTTCCTTTGGAGCTTGACCAACTTATTGAATTTACTCTCTTGAAGACTAACCCACTTTACGAGTCTCTATCAGTCGAAATCTTGTTTTATAATAGGCTATTTATGAACCAAATCATGTCGAGCCAAGATCTGCTCGTAGTATTATGGAAGAAGACATTAGACATGTGGTGTTATGCTTTTCACATATCATATAAGTCTATAAAGTTTTATTAAAAAACTGAATACTAGGACTGTCCAAGCTACTTGTCATTCGCTCGAAAATTGTTCGTTCAATTTCAGCTCGATTTGGAAATGAGTCGTTTGGCTTGAAAACAAGCCAAGCACGAGCAAAGCCTCGCTCGATTTGGTTTGTTTTGGTTGAATTATTTTTATTTATTAATTACACACACACACATTATGTATATATAAAAAAATACGCTATTTTGTAAAGTTATTAAAATTTATCTCTTTCTTGTTGACTTCAAAGTTTAAATTTAAACTCTAGTTGCTTGTTATATATATATATGTGCATGTGTGTTTTCTTGTTAACCTTGAGTTTCATACATTTTCAAATTGAAAGTTTAGACATTTTAGAGTTTAATGTCTTGAATTAATGATAATTTAGAATTTTAAAATTTAAAATTAAAAGCTTAAAAGTTAACTGGTTTTATAAAAAAGTAAACAACCCACCTACAAATATAATAGGACACCCTAAACCAACTACAATTACAATAATAAAAAAAAAATCTTCTTATTATGATGCTCTTGCTCCATCATGAAATTTTGACCCGTAGATCCATGAAGCAACCCGAAGAGGTTAGTTACGGGTTAGACCAACTTTCTTTGGTGACATGGCAAATACCTGGGCGATAATTACAGAGTCCCCAATTCAACTTCACACTCTTGTCTTCTCCGCCTCACTCACACACACACACACACAAACATATATACATATATATATATACACAATTCACACACAATCAATCAATCTGCTGCAACAACACAATGTCTTCACCACTCTCATTCTGTTCATCAATCTCCACCGTCCGATTCACCACAACCCGATCCATAACAGTTAAAACCACAAGCAGATCATCAACAGTTAAAGCCAAAATCCGAGAGATATTCATGCCGGCACTGAGCTCTACAATGACCGAGGGCAAAATCGTCTCGTGGATTAAGTCCGAAGGCGATGTGTTGTCCAAAGGCGAGTCTGTTGTGGTTGTGGAATCGGATAAGGCTGATATGGATGTTGAAACGTTTTATGATGGGATATTGGCTGCTATTGTTGTCCCCGAAGGCGAGTCGGCTCCTGTCGGCGCGCCGATTGGACTGTTGGCTGAAACCGAAGCCGAAATTGAAGAAGCCAAGGCTAAAGCTGCTAGTTCTGGTGCTAATTCGGCTCCGGCTTCGGTTCCAGCTGCTGATGCTCCTACACCGGCTCCGGCTGCGGTTAATGGACCGAGGAAGGCTGTTTTGACGCCTTATGCGAAGAAATTGGCGAAACAGCATAAGGTGGATATTAATAAGGTGGTTGGGACTGGGCCGTTTGGGAGGATTACTCCGGATGATGTGGAGGCTGCTGCGGGAATTGCTAAGCCGGTTAAAAGTGTGGCTGCTCCTCCGGTGGTTGCTGTTGCTCCTGCTGCGGCTGGTTCGGTGAAATCTGGGCCTGTGTTTGCGGAAATACCGGGGGCGACGATAGTGCCGTTTACGACGATGCAGGCTGCGGTGTCGAAGAATATGATCGAGAGCTTGTCGGTGCCGACGTTTAGGGTTGGGTACCCTGTTTTGACGGACGCGCTTGATGCTCTATATGCGAAGGTGAAGATCTAAACTAATGTATATTGTTATGCTTATATAGTCATACTTGTATTATTTGGTAGTTTGATTAAACGCAAGGCTAGCGTAACACTATAACAGCTGATTAACAGGTCAAACATGAGCATGAAATGATAAGTAATCGTGTCGTTTTTTGTAAACGTGAAGAACCTGTTTAGAAAGAGGTTACACGACATGTGCTGTTTAGGGACCTAGTTAGGGACACGCTTAATATAACATATGTAATGAAACTGAAACCAAAGTTGGCAAAAGTTCATAAAGGCCGTGACCAATACATAATCCTTAACATGTCGTAAGGTAACCAAGGTTTATGCCATATATTTTATATTTTTTATAATAATTCAAAATATAAGCAGGTCGTTAACAGGGTAAAAGGTGTTTAAGCTGCTTGGACATGAATTTAACCGTATCTTAGACGCTTCAACTTGTTTAACGCACAAAACTTGTTAAGCTTAAACCCAAAGTTGTTTAATCGTGTGTCGTTTTTGTGTTGTGTTAATAGCTCTATGTTAGAAATTGTCGATCCTAATTGAATTGTGTATTTCATGTGGTGGATGTTTAGGTTAAGTCGAAGGGTGTTACCATGACTGCATTGCTAGCAAAGGCTGCTGCAATGGCACTTGTTCAGCACCCTGTGGTAAACGCAAACTGCAAAGATGGAAAGAGCTTTACTTATAACAGCAGCATTAATATTGCTGTGGCTGTGGCTATCAATGGCGGTTTGATCACCCCTGTTCTCCAAGATGCTGACAAGGTTTGTGGATGTGTGATGCTTTTGAGTGCATTCTTGTTGATTGAATCTTGATATTTTTATTTTATCATGTTAGTACATCAGCTGTCTTAAAGTTTGGTTCTTGATTTTGTCGTTTGATTGTAATGAGTTTCTTGTATTCTGTTGTAGTTGGATCTTTACCTGTTATCCGAGAAATGGAAGGAGCTTGTGGAGAAAGCAAGATCTAAGCAGCTTCAGCCCCATGAGTACAACTCAGGTAACAAGTTTGGATCTTGTTTTGTTTATAAAAACTTATGGACAAACTGGTATTGAGTTATGTGGTTCGGGTTGCAGGGACTTTTACTCTCTCAAACTTAGGCATGTTTGGTGTGGATCGCTTTGATGCTATTCTACCTCCTGGACAGGCATGTGCTAACAAATGACATGATTTTGTTAATATTTAATTCTGCAAGTTAGATATGGTCTTATGGAAGTGTTTATTTGTTGTTCTAGGGGGCTATTATGGCTGTTGGAGCTTCAAAGCCTACTCCTGTTGCTGATAAAGATGGATATTTCAGTGTGAAAAATCAAATGCTGGTGAGTTTTTTATATCTTAAATGATTTATTAATCTTTAAAATTGTAGATTTAGCTTAAAGAACTCAAATTTTTATGAATTAAAGAAAGAACGATAGAGATTGATGCTTCTGTTTGTGTAATAATCCACTTAACGAGAACATGACTGACCCGAAGGAATTTTTAACCGTGGGTGTTTCTTCCATAATTTTATACCAATTTTCTTTCCTCACTTTTTATGCAAAAACTTGAGCTGATGTTTATCGTCAAATCCTTCATATAGGTCTTTTTTCCTAGTTCATAGATCCACAACGATGAATGGAAAACTTATCTTGACCCATTGATGAACTTTTTTTCGTATTTAATCATGCCCATTTTAACCCCTTTAGAATACAACTTAACCCCAGTCCCCAAACAGCCCATTTATTTATATTAACAGTCCAAATTAACCCAAAATTAAACATGCGGGTCAAGATTGGCAGGCCTAATTAAACCTAAAGGGACCTTAAATGTTTACCGGCATTATAAATGCACTTCGCTTAACTCATTTATAGAAGTACCAAATTTGTGTCTCTGGCATCGAAAAACACACCTGAGGAACTTTAAAACTTGTTGTAGGTATCTTTGAACTTGGTGACACTCAAGTTTAAATCCTTTCATTTTGAGTTAACTTGACCGTACCGTACATTGTCAGTACGGTATATCATGAATATAGAATTTTCGAGTTGCTAATTTGCTACTATTTATTTATTTTTATTTCTGTACCTTTGATTCTTTGTCAAGTTTTTTTCATAAATCAAATTACCTTGCATTGTGTATATATTCATATATACCTTTGCAATGCCTGTGCGTTTGTCAAAATCATTGAATTTAGATTATAAGAACAATAAAAGAGTAGTATCAAATAGTCAAAAACTAGAGGTGAAAAAAACATATTTTTATGCGACTAAAATACCTTTTTATAAAATGATTTAGCATCATACTTGAATTTCAGGTTTGTTCTTTAGTTATTCCTACAATAATAATAATAATAATAATAATAATAATAATAATAATAATAACAACCTATGTTGTGCAAACTATTTTGCAGGTTAATGTAACCGCTGATCACAGAATTGTATATGGAGCTGACTTGGCTGCCTTCCTTAAAACCTTTGCAAAGATCGTTCAAGAACCCGATAGCTTGACATTGTAAAATGTTACAGCTTTTGCATAACGATACGTCATTCGGGTCAATGGTCAATGCAGTTAAGAAATTTGGTTTGCAGGGGTGGCATTGTTTGGTTTCTACCATGTTGTACTTCCATTCTTATTTTTTTTTTCTCATTTTACGGATATTTTGAGGTGATTTTGAACAGTGAAATAAAGATTGAGGTAACTTAACTTTTATATATAGATACAAAATCAATGGAAGTGATGACACGAAAACCGTATGATAAACTTGTAAGTGATGTTTTCTGAATCGGTCTGGCCAATTGGACCGTGAACGAGACCTGGTGGTCGGGCTAAATTTCAAAATACTTATTTTCATATTTCTCTTTCCGAAATCTAAGTTTACCATTATTTTACTAATCCACACTTCATATTTCCGAGCCGAAATATGAAATAATTTCATATTTTTACATTAGCTGTGTATATACTTTTATAGTTTTGTGGTTTAAATAAGTATCATTTTTAAATTGAGACTATGCATCTTCAAAAAGAAAATCTAATTTATTTTCAGATTAAATCTAATTTATTTTCAGGTTTTGTGCAAAGGTTACGTAGCATTCCAAAGAATATTTAAATGTTCTTTATTTATTAAAGAAAAATAGGTATTACATAATCAATAAGAAACATGAATTCCATGTACACAAATAATGTTCAAACAAAGTAACATATATACCTTTTCCCTAACATGACATCAAGCAGTCCAAAAGTAAGGCCTAAAGTGTTGTGAAAGGTGACTTAACCTACTCATCTTTCTTCTACTCAAGTTTTCCATCCTTTGTATTCAACCTTAAAAACCTTTCTAAATCCATGCAAACACGACAATCCTTACACGTACGCGTGCACACACACATGCATATATAAAGTTTAATATTACAAAAGCTATCAATTTATGAAAGCTTTCCTGCATACATAAATCATTCTTGTTATCAACGTTGGGGGCTAACACCGAACGATTCTTGAGACGTGATGGAAGGACAGGCAAGCATCAATTTTCTTACAAACATGTCTAATTTTGTCATTCGGCTTTAGAAAATAGAAACAACAGACTAATTAACGTTCTTTTTCTGGTATGTCGGAATTTTGTTGATATGTTGCATGGTGATGAAGGTTAACCTTGATTGTAACTCATGTTGCAGAAAAATGAGGGGAAACATTTTAAACATGAAAGGTAAATATTAGTTTAATGAACTAATTATAAAAACATTTATTTGAATTATATGCTAATTCATACATTGCAATGAAGAAATAGAGAAGCACTTGATAGAAAAGCAACAAAACCGAGTTAGTGTTTGTGGGAGGTTTAAACCGGCTGACGTTGCCATAAAGTTGAGGAAAAAGATGAATCGACGAGTTGAAATCCTTGAAATTGAAGAGATGCCGATCCAGCATGAACCAGAACCTGAAGTTCAATTTGTAAATCACTACAAATATTATTGAAATTCTTATAATATGAATTATATGATGTAAATATGTATTCATGCATGTAGATATGTTGAATCGTGTTGACGATTATTGTCGATAAATCAAGTATAAAAGAAATACATGTACACTTGTATTATTTAATAGGCGTCATTTTTATTATATTTATAACCGAACCATAAACATAGAATTTTATTAGATATATACAAAATAACTATTACGTGATATTAATAAAAATAGTAATCCTAACGTAAACTTTAGAATCGAGAGAAACCCAACCATAACCATATAACAAAATACCAATTTGTTAACCGAAAAAATTAACGAAAATTAACCTTAACCTAAAAACCAATTGAATATAATTAAGTGAATCTTATTAACCGACCATTCCATAATGATTATCGTTAACTGAAACCAAACTCAAGCTTGTATGTTTGTGTTTTTTTTTTCCAAATTTTACATCTCTATTTTCAACTTCGAACATTTAAGTTTATGCTACAACTTTATATAATCGAGCTCGGAACACCATAACCAAGCTTACAACCGACATATTTCAACTTCAAAACTTCATAATTGAGCCATCAAAACCAATTCCAGCATAAAATAAAATATAATTCAAAACAAAAATACATTTGACAATTGACAATCATCGAACTTAATCGAAACCAACCCAAACAATCTTTCATAACGGAAACACACAATTATGGTTTGGGGTGTGCGTGGTGCGGTTTTTGGCTAAAACCAAACGAAAACAAAAACTTCGGTTTTTGGAGTTTTGAAACCGTTCGGTTTCGATTTTCTTTTCTTTTTTTTTCTTCAGTTATTGTCATTTGCGTATGAAAATTTTAGGCCAGAAAAAAAAGTGTGCAAAAATAAATAAATATAGGTATAAATAATTTTGTTAATTGTAAACTTATAGACTATACCTTTAACTAAAATATCTGAGACATATATTTATTAAATTCTTATAAATTACTTAATATAAAATCTAAAAAAATATAGGAATTCGGTTCGACTTTCTAGGTTTTAATTACATGAAAAGCCAAAACCGAACCGTTAGTTCGGCTTTTATAAAAACATAAAACCAAACCGTCAGTTTTTGTTTCGATTTCAAATCGGTTTTTTCAATTTCTTGCACACTTGGTTAAGCACTCAAAACCAAACCAAAACAAACCGAACCGACTTTGCACACCAATACTACACGTTATCTCATCGGCCAAATAATACCAATACCAATAATGCAGCAATATATAACCACTACCCGATTCAACCTTCTCATTTACCAGATTCATAACATTCATTCACCCCCAAAACCATATTATTATTATTATTATTATTATTACTACTCCAATTAACCAATCAATTCACCAAACCCTAACCCTAGCTATCCAATTCCGCCATGGCAACCGACACCGAGGTACTCGAACCACGCAAGCACCACCGTACATCCGACGACGAATCCGAAGAACCGTCGAAGCGACGGAAGCACCGCCATCACCACCACCACCGCCGCCGTCACCACCGGCATCATGGCCGGAAACACGAGGATGAAGATAACGAAGATACGAAGGATATGCATCCTCTGCCGGTGACGGATAATCGGCCGGTGAATGATGATGATGATATGGAGGAAGGTGAGATTGTGGAGGATGATGATGATGTGGTGAAGAAGGTTCAGGAGTCTGATGCGGAGTCTGGAGAGATTAAAACGGTCTGTTTCTAAACCCTAGCTATTTGTTTTGCCCTAATTTGATTGAATTTGTGAAATTTAGGTTTTTTTTTTTCAATTAGTGTTGGTTGCTGAGGAATTGATAGGAGGTTGATGTGGTAGTGAACTGATTTAGTGATTTGTTTAGTAAATTTGCTAAATGTTAAATTGATGCAAGTCAAATTAGGTTTTATTTTTTTTATTTTTTATTTTTTTTTGCAATTAGTGTTGGTTGCTGAGAAATTTATAGGAATTTGATGTGGCGGTGGACTGATTTAGTGATTTTCTTGCTGGTTAGCTTGATAAGTTTGTTAAATTTGAGTCAAATTAGGGTTTTTTTGGCAATTAGTTTTGGTTGATGAGAAATTGATAGGGATTTGATGTGGTAGTGGACTGATTTAGTGATTTGGTTCCTAGTTTGTCTGATAAATTTGTTAAAGTTAGTTTGATCGAGCCGAGTTAGGGGTTTTTTTTTGTAATTATGTTGGCTGTTGAGAAATTGATAGGGATTTGATGTGGTAGTGGACTGATTTAGTGATTTGCTTGCAGTATTATTTGATAGTTTTGTTAAAAGTTAATTTGGTCGAGTCAAATTAGAGAAATTGCTTGGGATTTGATGTGGTAGTGGACTGATTTAGTGATTTGCTTGCAGTTTTATTTGATAGTGTTGTTAAAAGTTAATTTGGTCGAGTCAAATTAGAGAAATTGCTTGGGAATTGATATGGTAGTGGACTAATTTAGTAACTTGCTTGCTGTTTTGTCTGATAAGTTTGGTGAAGTTAACTGTTCGTGTCGAAATAGATTATTATTTTTTATTTGTAACTGGTGTTGGTTGCTGAGAAATTGATAGGAATTTGATGTGGTAGTGGACTGATTTAGTGATTTGGTTACTGGTTTTTTTGATAAATTTGTTATAGTTTGATCGAGTCGAATTAGGGTTTTTTTTACAATTAGTGTTAGTCGCTGAGAAATTGATAAGGATTTGATGTTGCAGTGGACTAATTTAGTGATTTTCTTGTTGGTTTGTTTGATTATATAGTTAAAGTTAATTTGATCAAGTCAAACTAGGGCTTTTTTGATAAATTTGTTAAAAGCAATTTTTTTCTAGTTGAATTAGGTTTTTGTTTTATTTTATAGTTACTCTTGGTTTATGATAAACTGATAGGGATTTGATGTGGCAGTGTACTAGTATAGTAATTTGTCTCCTGTTTTGTTTGGTAAATTTGTTTTAAGTTCTCTGATCGAGTCAAATCAGAGTTTTGGTTTCTCAGCAGTCATACGTATTTCAAATTTACTGTTTAATATCTTAGGGTTTGGTTTGCAATTGCAATTTACAAAATTTGCAATGGCAGCTGCATCAAAAATGTTGGTTTTCTGTTTTTTTCTTCAATCTTATTGTTTGTATTATATGGAGTTTTTGGTTTTGGGGTGCTTACAAATGTTTTAAGATCATGTTTCCGGCACACAGAAATGTGAAATGATTCTGAAAAGGAGCTATGCACTCCATCTCCAGTTACATCTATTTTCTGGGCCACGGTTTAAAATTTAGGCGTACCATGAAGACTACTGATGATTTTCAACTGATTTGTAAGAACTGGTGACATGTTTTTTGTTTTTTACTTTCTTTTTATCTTAGTGAGTTGTCTAACTTTAGTCTTAATGGGACTTTTTTAACACGTTGTATACTTGCATTAACGGTTTCTTTTGGTACTTAATTGGTTAATCTTTGCAGGAAGCTCGCGGTGATATGTTAGAGCCCAATCATAGTCTTTGCTTGCCTGTAGGTGATGAGAGTAACGTCTCCAAGACTAAGGAGCATAATGATAATGGGCATATGACAATTGAGTCTAAAAAAGATAGCGCTAACAGAAAGAGTTATTATGATGATGATGACTATGAAACGAGAGACCGCAAAAAACCTCATAATGAAGACTATCCGAAAGCTCATAAAGATTCATCGAGCAGGCACGCGCATGAAAGAAGTCGGGACGACGTTGCTACAAGTAGGGCCCGTTCTAGGTCTCATGACCATAACAGGGCCCGTTCTAGGTCTCGATCTCAGAGCATTTCTCGTGGGGCATCTCGACATGAGAAACACAATGAGGATGTTGATTATCACAGAAGCAAAGCAAGCGGGAATGGTGACAGTGAAAGAAAAAGTGCACTCATGAAAGATTATAGACACGGGAGTCGAGATTTGGTTAGGGATAAAGACAGAGAACGTAGTTCTAGTCGCAGCAGACATAGTCGTGATACAGATAGGGATAGAGATAGATATAGGGAGAGGGATTTGAAAGAGTTTGAGAGGGAGAGATTGAGAAAAGAGAGAGAAAGGGAAAAGGATAGGGAGAGAGAAAGGGAAAGGGATAGGGAGAGAGAAAGGGAAAAGGAGAGGGATAGAAATAGGGGCAGGGACATGAGAGATAGGGGAAGGCGAGACCGGGATTGGGAACGCGACATAGATTTGGAGAAAGTAGAAATAGAAGAAGCTATAACTACAATGATGGTGATCGTGACAGGAACAATGATTACAAACACCATAGACATGAAGAAACCGACTACAAAGATAAACCTAGGAAATATGATCGACAAAGAGATGATAGTCCTAAAGCTGTAGATGCAGATGCTGATGCTGAGAAGATTAAAAGGTATTGCGTTTATTACATATTTATTTTATTAGTTAATGTTCTGAAATATAATTTGCTTGTAGAGAGGAGGTTGATGAAGAGGTGTATCAAGAAAGTAGTGGTTTGCAAGTTGAGGAGGATGATGAAGAAGAAGATCTGAACAGAATAAAGGAGGAGAGTAGAAGGCGTATTCAAGCAGTTCTTGAAAAGTTTAATAAGACCAAGCGCGTGCAGGAGCAGAAAGAGCCTCAGTTAGCGGATGAAGGTGAGTCTTTTTCTTGACCTGTGTTGAAATATGACGATTGATGTTTAATTTAAATTCATTTCACATTAATATCTATTGCATGTTACAGCTAAAGAAAATGTGCAAGAGCTTGTAAAGTCAGGAGAAGGATCTGATACTAACACTGGCGACACACCGTTTTCTGTTGGGAGATCATCACCACAAAATGGTGATTCTGGCATTCAGAGGACCTCTGGTACTGGTGGTCTGGGAGAGGGAACTCCAAAGGTGTGTTTTTTATTTTTATAACTTACAATATAAGTAAATTCTCAACGTGTACTCATTTATGTTTAAATGAATGTTACAGAGCGAGAGATCGACCGAAGATGACATTTTTGGAGATTCTCCACCTCGAGCACGTGAAACAGTAAGTTATATACATTTCTTGAATTCCTTACAGTTTTGAAACGTTTCAATTAATGACTTTGGTTTCTTTGAAACACACAGAATGAGAGATCAAATGACATGTTCTCTGATGATATATTTGGTGAATCACTAGCTGGAGTGCGGAAAACTGTAAGTCTCAGGCTACAATTTTCTTTAACGCATGCGTAT
Source organism: Bidens hawaiensis (assembly GCF_021521415.1). NCBI lineage: Eukaryota > Viridiplantae > Streptophyta > Magnoliopsida > Asterales > Asteraceae > Bidens > Bidens hawaiensis. Next base: position 141,421 of record NW_027505600.1, read on the forward strand.
ATTTTATTAACATTTAATAAAAGGTTACAAATATTTATGCTTGCAGGGGAAAGGTGACGGTTTGACAATTCAGAGAAGTGGTCTTCAGGATAACTGGGACGATGCAGAAGGTTACTACAGTAAGTATCGTATGTTATAATATTATATTTATCATTTTAGCACTAAAATCAGCATTATGTTTTCCCTGCAGGTTATCGTTTTGGGGAAATACTCGATAGCAGGTATGAAGTGATTGCTGCTCACGGTAAAGGTGTCTTTTCGACAGTGGTTCGTGCTAAAGATCTCAAAGCTGGACCTAACGATCCGGAAGAAGTAGCTATAAAAATTATACGCAACAATGATAAAATGTAAGCAATGATCAAATTCATAATATATATATCAAATTAAAGTACTAACATATTTTTTTGTTTATATGGTTTAAACAGGTATAAAGCTGGGTTAGAAGAGTTGGTGATATTGAAGAAATTAGTTGGTGCTGATTTGGAAGACAGGCGACATTGCGTTCGGTTTCTTTCTAGTTTCAAGTATCGGAACCATCTTTGTTTAGTGTTTGAATCTCTTCATATGAATCTTCGTGAAGTATTAAAGAAATTTGGTCGTAATATTGGTCTTAAACTAACTGCTGTAAGGGCTTATGGAAAACAGCTCTTCATTGCTCTAAAACATCTTAGAAACTGTGGGGTCCTTCATACTGACATCAAGCCTGATAACATGCTGGTTAGTACTTTTGAACATTTGTTTTTTTTCTTCGTTTTATCTATCTTTTTTTTTTTGTTATATTTAGGCCTGTAAATACACCAAACAAACACAGATGGGTTTTTTTTCCCGTCTTCGTTTGTTTAACTTTGACCAAATAAACGAATGAACATGAACTCTTATCGCTAAGTCCACAGTAAAAACTTGATTTTGTGAATAAAAACCCAAATTATATTTAAAAAACTTTCTACTACCTTATCGCTAAACATGAAATAGTGGGCGCTATTTCTTTGCTATCACTACATAGCATATAGGCAAGCTCGTTGCTATCGACTGCTATTCGCTATTGACAACTATGGTTCATGTTCCTTCGTCTATTTATTTAAATGAACAAAAAGTAGCATGACTGTTTGCTTATTAAATGAACGAACATAAACAAGCTTCCTGCTGGACAGTTACTTACCGTTCGGTTTGTTTACAGGCCTGGTTTTATTAATGTTGTAGGCATATTCTAACTCAGTATGTTTATCAGGTCTATGATGCGAAAAATGTTCTAAAGCTTTGTGACTTCGGGAACGCGATGTTTGCTGGGAAGAATGAGATCACACCGTATTTTGTGAGCCGGTTTTATCGTGCCCCTGAAATTAGTAAGCACTATAAATTTGACAGTTTATTATTATATTCTGATATGCGGTTTTTTGACTAGTTAAACATTGTATTATGCAGTTTTAGGGTTGACTTATGATCATCCTGTTGATATGTGGTCTGTCGGTTGCTGTTTGTTTGAGCTTTATACTGGAAAAGTTTTATTTCCGGGCGCTACAAACAATGATATGCTTCGCCTTCACATGGAACTTAAAGGTTCTTTCCCTAAAAAGATGCTTCGCAAGGTACTTTGTGTTTATTTTCTACAAGTTTTTGTATAAAGAATATTATGTGTTTAATTTTCTTTTGGCCACTTTAATTGCAGGGTGCATTCACAGAACAGCATTTTGATCAAGATCTCAACTTTGTTTCCATAGAAGAGGACCCTGTTACCAAGAAGGTAAATACAATAAATAAATAATATTTTTTTTATCTATGTTGCTTTTTTTGGTAATATAAACTGAGTACTGCTTAATTGATTTTCCAGACTGTAAAGAGGCTGGTTAACATGAAGGCAAAAGACATTGGTTCAATCGTTATGAGCTCACCTGGGGAGGATCCAAAGATGTTAGCCAACTTTAAGGATCTCTTAGAGAAGATATTCATATTAGATCCTGATAATAGGCTGACTGTGCAGCAGGCTCTGAGTCATCCATTCATCACGGGCAAGTGATAATGATGCTGACTGAGAGAAACGCAACAATTGCGTTTTTATCAATTATGATCTTTATTTTGTTTCATTCTCTAATCATTGAGCATTTATCTGTCTTTATCGTTATGTGACGGTTTAAGAAGTTTGGATTCAGTTCTTCCTGACATGGCCCAAGTTGACAGATGACTTCGTGGCAGTGCATTGTGTTCTGTTCTATTGTAAGATAACTCGCCATCTGGCGTTTTCTTCTCTTGTACTCATTTCTGATGGTGACCATTAAGGAATAACTTGTTTCATGTTTATTTTTCTTTGCTTTACTTTGTATATTGAACATTAGCTCTTTCTTTAAACTATCTGGATGATGGTAGACATCTTGTTTTTTATTTGTATGCACAAAATACTTTTTAAGTGTATTTGTTCTATGATCTGTCGTTCATCTTTTTGGTGAATGTTTGATATCCTAAAGATTCTATGAGTCTAATTTGTTTTTTGGTTCAGGAAGCTTCCAGTGCTATGACGCCACCTGGCAGTGCTTTAGATGTTTAATGGCACTCTGTAGAAGGTATCTTGGTTTTGTCTGTTTGGAGTTTCTTATTGTGACATGTAGAATATTAATACAGATAGGCTAGTTTCGTGTCTTTTTTTAGTTTAATGCGTGCTTATTTAGAGATCAAATAGGTTGTTACCAAATCTATATTCTAACGAATCTCTGTTCCACCTGATTCATGGTTCTGGTCTTCTGGATGTTCATGCATGGAGGCGTTTGTGCTGAAGCAATGAAGCATGAATACATTCAGTAAGTAATTCTGTCTTCTTTTGTTGTTTTCATACGAGAGATAGCTATGTGTTCTGACCTTGTTTTCTAATCTTGTCATCAGGGTAAGGTGTGTCAGCTTCTTCAACTTTTGTAAGTATAGATGTCTCATCATTGTGAACGTCCATTTATCACATTCTGCATCGAGTTTTAGGTTCTCATAGATTTAGTCGATTGAAGATGCCTTTAAAGTTTACTATAGCTCGCAAAGCAGGTAGGTCGGGTCTGGGCTCTTTTAGAAAGAACCAGGTAAAAACTGGATTTGGTTAACGTGTTTTTTTCCCAAGAGATCCCAACATTTAAAACAATACCATGTTTTTTTAGTAGGTTTTGAAGTTTGTAAAAGGTATGCGTTTTTTGCATTTATTGATTACATATAGGTTTTTAGAACAATAAATTATTTTTCTCGGAAACCTCGTAGTTTTATGTACATTTTTTTAAGAAAATGGCTGCTGGATAAACGTCTCATATATCAACTAATGATCTGCAAGTGTGTAACCTGTTCAACCCGTTAGACTCTGTTAACAAACTGGAAGTATGCTATTTTCTGTGGTAATCGATTAAAAATGGAAGCTGGGTGCTAACACTAGCATTTCCAGTTTGCTAACACGTGAAAAATTTTATATGAAAATTTCAAATTTTACTATTAAAGCACTTGCTGGTCACTTGTTCTTTTATTATAATTATATCCTGGAAAATCCACATGGTTATAACTTACAAAAACTGTTTCTATTGGGGCAAATTGGTAATTTGTGTGCCTGGACGGTAGGCTTTTTTAGAGTTCCAGCCTCAAATAAAGCTTGTTTAGTTACCAAACTCGAGCTTTAGCCTTGTATGGGAAGCCCGTTTAGGCTCGTTTAGTCTTTACGAGCCTTGTATATTTTCAAGTTTTTACCTTTTTTGGATTTTTAAGGTTTTTCTCCAAATATATAAAATTAGAAACCTATCTCTCATCTTGAAATATGACCCGAGCTCGAGCTTTAGAAATAGAGTTCGAATTTAGTTGAGCTCAAGCTTAGTCGAGCTCAGGCTTGTCTCGTTTACACCTTTTTAGTCGAGCTCGGATTTCTCTCTGTTCATATTTATTGTTCTGTCGGAGGTTTAGGTTTTCTGCTATTATTTTGGTTCATATGCTCAGCTTCCTGATTATGATTGATTTATTTGACTCGGTTTTATTGTGAAAAAATGTGCACTTTTCTTGTAAAAAATGTGCACTAGGTATGTACACGAACGATGAAAATATCAGGTTGTAGATCATGTTGCAATGTGTTTTACGTATAGCGGAAGGTTAATTTTAATGTGATGTTTTTATATAATTTATTTATGAACTTTCGTTGCTCTGATTTTGACCGAAATTTTAGAATCAAGTCAGTTTTTTATGAGCCATTCATCTGACAATAAATATTCTGGTAGTAATATGTTTTGCCTTTTACCTCCACTTTAGTTAAAGTGATTATACAGGTTGAGTGCTACTAATCAAACGTCCACGGCTAACCATGGTTGAGGGCTATCATTCGTTGTGGGCTAGTGCCCTTTCCTCTGAATGAATGAAGGGTTCTGATTGGTTGCCACTCCTTCCATATCTCTCCCTTTCGTGCCTGCCCACTCACTCTGTGCCCTTAGCATCCACGGCTCAGTGTTTGGTGCCTGTAAAGTGCTTATTGTTAGTAGGGATGGCGAGGGTTTGGGCTTGGTGTTATATACATGTGCGGTTAGTTTTGGATGAACCTGCAAACCTGTTTAGCTAAATAAGACTCCAACACACGATAATAGTTAACTTAGCAAATTTTGTTTTTAGTTCGTTTTTAAATTCCGTAGAAGAAACCATTTGGTTAACTTGAACCACTTTAATACTGCTTTTTAGTGGCTTTCATCCATCAAAATTTTTGTGGTGTCTTTTACGTTAATGGAAATTAGAAACTAACACTCGACTAGTAAGCAAGGACATGCTTGCTATCTTTTCATTGAAATTTTAATGAGATGTCACTTGAGATTATTTACATGTATGTAAAAGCTACTGTTTTAATCATCCTTTGATTGCTTTTATTTATGAATTCTCATTATGTTTGTGGAGTATTTTGTCTAAGTGAATTAGGCTATTCTAAGGTTTGATTATTTATTTTTTCAAAGAGAATCATATTATATAAAGTTAAAATAATAACGCATTAATATTTTTCTTTCATTTAAGGTGTTGCGCTCTTTTTTTATTTTTATTTTTTATTTTGATAATTTGGAAATCAAAGTGAATGCAATACCTTAAATGAATGAAAAACATTAACATGTTATATTTTTTTTTTATAAGATTTCTTTAAAATATCAATACTCATGAGAATAGTCTACTTCACATAGACAAAGCTCGACGCACATGATGTGAATTCATAAAGAAAATTAAAGTAATAAACGGGTGACAAAAAAATAGTATTTACATAGATGTAAATGAATCAATTGTCTTTTCATATTTCATTGGAAAGCTATTAGTTTCCTTGTTTACTAATTGAGTTTTAGTTTCTTATTTCTGTTAATGTAAAAGATAACACACATTTTGATGCATGAAAGCTATTAACAAGCAGTATTAAAGTGGTTCAAGCTAATAGGATGGTTCGTTCTACAGATTTTACCAAAAAAAGCTGTTCAAATTTGGCTAATAGTTCTATAAATTTTATTTTTCTATAAAGTGGGTTTAGGGAATTCGGGTTGAGATAAAGTCATCCCTAGGCACCTGGTGAAGTTAGGCCAAAAACGACGCCTTAGATTATATGTCGAAGGTGTTTTTGATAAATAAAGGCAACAGTCTAAAATACTAAGAATTATACAATCTATATATTGTACCTTCAATAAAACTTATAGAAGAGTTAATAGAGGGTCTTATAAAATATAAATTGGTAACAAAGAATCTTCCATAAGGTAGCTTTCCAACATGTTTGATTTTATAAACTCAGCATTTACATTTTGAATAAAAAACTAACTATTTAGGTCTTGAAAAAAGCTCCCTCTTTGAAAACATGTTTAAAATAACTTCTCAAAGAAGTTAAAACTTTAGTGTTTTTGAATATGCATATTATGATAGTCAAGTGATGCTAGAACCACTAGACGATACACGGTTCAACTTTGAGATCAAGTGATGCTCGAAACAGCAGAGACGATACACGGTTCTACTATGACATTCGACGTAATGGACATGTCAAGCATTATATTCTCTTGAAGTCTATTTATACAACCATGCTTTCAAAACTAGAACTTATCACTTACAAACATAATAACACGAAATACATACAATGCATTCTTGAGTGATTATCCATCTTCAAATTAACTTCTTAAGATCAATCAGTAATTGAGGATAAAAGCAAGAAATAAGATAACCACCTACCAGGCTACCAATATGTTTCTTACTCATGTAATCCTTTAATTTTGTAAAATGAGAAAAAACTATAGGTTGACCTCTCGAGAATGAAATCATTAGTGATCACTATCAAGCTTGGCGAGAAGTTGTAAACGAATACATTTACTGATTTTAGAGAGAAGTTGATAGTTTGATCGAGGATCAGCTTATTAACATAAGAAAATTTGTTAACGCTCACCCGATCACTGTACATCGTTATGTTCTTATGTTAACATATTTCAAGCCCTTATCTATTTATTTTACTTACAAGTATGAAGTATTCATGTGAGTTGTTACAATGTCTACATTTTTATAAAATATAAATCACCTCCTTTGGTTCTTATACTTTTTATTAAATTTTTAGAACTATATAATATTAAGGTATTTGGTTTCAATACGAGGTAAAAATGCGTATGTGATTTGGAGATGGGAAATTGAGAAAACTTATCCAAAACTGAGAAAACAGAACCGTGTCCAACCGAATTGGTTTATGTTTTCTTAAAACTGAACTTTCGGTTTCACATGTAGTTAAAACCATAAAAACCAAAGCAAACCAAATTTATGGATTTTCATTATTTTCAAATTTTAAATAACTTATAAGAACTTAATAAATAGCGTAACACAAATATTTTTTTTATATTCAATGTGTAATAATCAATTAATTATTAGGTAACAAAACACTTTAAACCAAAATTCGTTACTTTGGCAAAATTTCTTTGTTTCCCCAAAATCTTCAAACTAAAATATGGCAAAACCAACCCTATCGCGACAGACTTGCACACCCCTAATGCGATTGGTTTCAAGTAATCAACATAAAATTCTATAATTAATCTCATACCCGAAAACCCGTGTTTTTGGTTTTCCATTTTCTCATGTGGTTCAACCTTTCATTTTCATCCCTAAGAAAACAAGTATATCATTTATAGAAGGATCAAAGTCATAACCATAGTACAAACAAGACTTGTCTACAAGTGAATTTTTCTATGTAGTTTCAAGGTGACTTGGTCACCTGGTCATATGTTGTATCGCCATAATTGATTTTGTAATAGTTGCCAAAATTACAAAATTGCCCCTTTGAACCATATGCACTTTGCTTAATCCCAAATAAATACAACACACGTATATAACACATTTAAGTCAAAGGGGTTAAATATACAAGTGACAAAACTTAAGGTACTTGATTAATAAATAATACCCATATATCATTGTCTTATAAGGGTCTCACATATTGTTTCATAATCATCAACTTGTTCATTGTTTTCATCCCAAAGAAAACAACACAATGGGAAGAAAGCTTGATGCACTCCTTCACCGGACATCGAAGCTTAAAACCGCCATAAACCTCGCTATCTCCCGCCTAGCGATCCTCAAGAACCACCGTCATGCTAGGTTCAACGTAGCTCATTCGGATATTATTCAACTCCTTCGCCTTAATCATCACCAACAAGCCCTCCTTCGGGTACTCTCTCTTTAGCATTTAGAAAACGACGAATACACAATTTTTGTTAACTGTTGAAACTGAATAGATTGCCTAATGTTTATGATCCAAACGGTTTGGTTAACTGTTCGGTTTTCATAGTTTGATGGTTTAACAGTTCGCTTCGGTTTAAAACTTGGGAACGGATATGTAACTTTTATTATATAAACAAGTATACTATTTTTGGAATATCTAGTTTCATATGTATATTAGAAACATGAACCATCTTTATTATTTTAAATTTCTTAATACAAAGTAATAATTTTAAAAAATCCGTTCAAACAACTAGACCGCCAAAACTGAACCGTTAAGCTAGTCCAGTCGACCCAGTCTAGTTTGTTGTTGCCTGAAATTATAGCTAGCGGTTCACCCATAAATTTTCGTCAAAACCACCCCTGATACTGATTAAGCTATGCGTGACAGGTTGAGCAAGTGATCAAGGACAAGAACACGTTAGTTGTGTATGATATGATACATGACTATTGCGATTTCCTAAAACAAAGAGCCAACATCATAGAACATACAACGTATGTACTAATTCTCGTTTTTCACTTTCGGTCTAATTAAATTCAATGTAGGGTCTTATGTTGTTTAATATATTTTTTCTACAGTATTTGTCCGGAGGAAATGAAAGAGGCTGTAATGAGCCTGTTATATGCGGCTCCAAGATGTGGGGAGTTCCCTGAGCTTAAAGAGATCCGAGCAATTTTGAACGCTCGTTTTGGAAAAGAGCTTGTTGGTAGCACTATCGAGTCGAGAAATTATAATGGAGTTAATCAAAAGGTAAGAAACACGAAAATATTATGTTTTTATATAATTTTGACTTATAAAACATGTTTTTAACTTTTTATGATGTTTTAGATGATACAAAAACTGTCATCAAAGGAGTTGAGTTTGGAGAACAGAACGATGATTCTTAAAGGTATTGCTAGAGAAGCCGGTATTGTTTTGCAACTAGAAGAAGCGGTTTTGCTAGAAAAAGTTGAAAACAGGCTAATTTCGGAGCCCGTGAAGTCAAATCTTGAAACGAGTGACTCGAGTTCAAGGTATGATTTTAAGTCAGCTAATGAGGAGATTATTGAAGAGGAAAGTGAAGGCGAGGATGAAAGATCAAACGATAACATAAATGTGGAAGAGTTTGATGATTATTCGGATGACGATAATAATATAAAGTCATTCGAGAAGATGGATTTTGATGGAAGCAAGTATAAGATTGAAAAAGAAGAAACCGGGTTTCCGTCTAGGACTGTATACTTCTCATCTTATAAGCAGTTTCCGTTCAAACACCAAACTACGGAGGCTGGGTTAGCCAGTTAGGTCGGTAAAACTGTATCATAGGCTTTTATAAGTGTTGTGAACTTGTCATGACTATGTAGACTGTTTTATTTCATTTTCTGTTTAGCTATTTATTTTGATTATTATTATGAAAGATAGGAGGGTTTCATGTATTGTAATGATTATGTACAGAGTCACATTTTTAATTTTTTTAAGGGTAACATATTTCGCAATATGGTATGGTTCGGTGTGGGTCAGTTTTGTACTCAAACTAAACGAAAATATAGATTCTTGAGTTTTTGGAACCCGTTCAGTTTTGTCACCTGCGCTTGAATATTTTGGGCCAAAATTCTTTGACCAAAATAATAAAAATAATAAATTTAAGCCTAAATTTGGACCTAAATCTTTTTGTTAACTTAATTAATTGATTATTATACATTTAGGCTAAAACATTTGAGTACACCGTTTATAAAAAGTTTATACACTACTTAAAATTCAAACTAAAAAATGAAAATCCATAAATTTGATTCAGTTTGGTTTTTTCGATTTTAATTACACGCAAAACCAAAACTGAACTGAATGTTCGGTTTTTATGAGAACATAAAACCAAACCATCAGTTTATGCTTTGGTTCGTTTTTCCGATTGCATGTTGGTTTTTTCCGGTTTCACGCGCACCCTTAGGTGGCTTGAGCGGGCCAAGTAACGACTAACAGGTCAAATCAGTATCAAGTTGACACGGGTCGTTTTTAGCATTAATTGTAAATTAATACATCAGGCCTACAAACAACTACTTGTATACCAGGTTAGTTGTATCCAACTTTGACTAGGAAAGCTGCTTTCTTTTACTATGATCCTAGTCAGCTTTTTCACAAACTTTATACTTATCCACATGCCTTTATATATAAACTTGTAAAATGTAAACTTTTTAAAAACAACCAAGGGACCATTTGTATAAAATAATAACTGAAAAAGGCTTTATAACTTCTCTATAAGACTATAACCTCTAAAATCAACTTACATGACATATAGAAACTGCAAAGACTAATTCAATATTAAGGTCAAGATCATCAACAACTTAACTGTAACGAAACTATTAATTTATAAATCTGACTCACTTTATAAGCGTGCCATGCGAGATGAAAGCAGCTACCCCCTAGCACGCTTATGTCCGTGTGGCATTAGAGTGGCGTATGTCTGCAAACTCACGCCAATATCTTCATCATATTCAATACCAACTTCCTCCTGCAAAAGTACATCACATTACATAACAATATTTGCAACAACGAGCATTTGTAGGCTTGTAAATGAACCGAACGTTCAGTGAACCGTTCGGCGGGAAGTTCGTTTATGTACGTTCATTTAATAAACAACCGAGCTGAGCACAACTTTTTGTTCATTTAATTAAACGAACGAGCATGAACGCACGTATTGCTTGTTCATTCATGTTCGGATATGTCTATTCATTTATGTTCGTTCGTTTGAATATAGCTTAACGCATATCATTATTACTAATATTAATTTAAAATCAATTTTAACTTTTATAATTAAAAAACCTTTATTTGGATATCTTTGTTCACTTTTGAACTATTGGATGTGATGATCATGGTATTTTTTTACTACAACTTGAGAATACGTTTACTTTTGGTAAGTGTTCGTTTCTGTTCATGAACTGTTCACTTAGAATATTAACAAACAAACACGAACACGTTCATTTTCTTAGCAAATGAACATGAACAAGAAAATCCGGTCGTTTAAGCGTTCATGTTCGTTCTTTTGTTCAGTTCGTTTACAGGGCTAAGCATTTGCAAGAATAATAATATATTAATAAAACAAACCTTAAACTCATTCAGATTTTTGGGTGAGTTTTCAGTAATAGTATCCCAGACATCTTTAAACATCCTCTTCCTCTTTCTCCAGTTACTGATTGAATCTGAGAATGTTTTTTCAACAATCTTTCGTTCTTCCGGGCTTACCAAAGTTACCCCTTCACGTAATTTAGTCAACCTTTCTTCCAATTCTTTGACCTAATAGAATTATATATAAATTATAATTAGTCCAAAAAGAATATATATAAATTATAATTAGTCCAATTCAATAACCTGCTGTCTTAGCTTAACATCTTTAGCTTGTATCTCATCCAGTGTTAGGTTTGACTGCAGAGACTTAATCTCTGCAACAATAAAAATTATTATTAAGTTAACATATAACAAATCATGTATGAGATTGAAAAAATAATATAATAAATAGTTTTAAAATAAGCACCTCCATCAAGTTGGCTGTTTGACTTTTTTTGTTCATCAAGCAATTCTTGTAATCTGGCATTTTCTTCCTTCATTTGATTAAGTTCTTCGGTGTTTGGAATCTGGAATTGATCTTGTCTAGCAAGATATATCTTCTGTTTACCGTATTCTTTAAATGTTATTTTTCCACTTTCAGCAAGATTATCTAGAGCCTTTTGTACAGCAGTCTTTTTCAAATTAAACTTTTGCAAGAAATCAGCAACCACTTGAGAATTCAGAGGTCTATTTTGCTGTAAAATGCAACACCAGCAAGAAAGAGATTAAAAACAGAATGACAAACAGTAAATCTTTTTTAAATAAAGTACAACTGACTACAAAAACAAACTCCAATCAACTGGAGGAAGGGATTTTGTGATTATTTTCGTTAAAACTCGAAATACCCTCCAATAACAGTAGCAACAAAACTAACTCTTTCTTCATTAGAGCTGTTAAACGTATGCTACCCTAAAGAAACAGTAGCTATATCACTTATTCTTTTGATGTTCATTACTTAGAAGTCACTGTGACAAGAAAATAATTCATAACATAAATAGAATGCATGCCGACGCTAGAAAACAGACTCGTCTTTTTAAAATTAAGTTGACCATATACAATTTACAAATGTATTACTTATAAAAACACAAGTGAAACTGTTACACCTTTGAGTGATTTTAAGTAAATCATGTCTTTAACCAATGACCCCTCTCAATACCAGCATAATAGGATCGTATGCACATTTGTACACTCATTTTAATAGACTCAAACTGCAAGATACCAGTTCACCAATTCCAAGGTTAGAAAAGATACACAACCCTTTTGCATTAATTATCTAGAGCATATGCAGGGCTGGTAATTTATGTCACTGCCCGACTCATTTAAAGCTTTAATAGCCCATATTACTTGTAGTGTGGTGATTTGTATATATTTAGTTAATATATATGAAGATTTAAAGTTCTGGGAGTAAGTTTTCTGAATGATGATACCATAAGGACTGATCGCAATTAGCCCAACCACTAGCCAGTTTTTATCTTAACGAAGAAACATCCTAAACTGATATCATCTAAATCAAACTTGAGAAACACTGTCACGTTCGAACTTACGAAACTGTTCATGTGCATTGTTTAAACTAGTCACTTACATTCTAGAAAAACAACTCTACGTTAAGATATATAATGATAAGTATAGGCAGTGTTGTAAAAATCGCTAGTTGGTAGTCGGGCGGTGGGTGGGGACTAGCGATTAATCGAGATTAATCGGATCGGACTTTAATGTATATTTTTCAGTTTTATATATACACGCACACATTTTTATATGTAACTTCCAGTTTTATACATATACAAACATATTTTGGCCAGAAATTGGCTGGAATCTCGCTGAAAACCGCCAATTTTGGCCGGATTTGACCGTTGACCGATTAATTAACCGACTAGCCCAAACTTAATCAGTGAAGTGAGGACTAGCTTAATCGGTGCCTAGTCAGGATTTTAGCAACACGGAGTATAGGCCGATTAGGTGAAATCAAATCGATTAAACGGCGCCTAATTGAAATTTTACGACACCGATGTTTACGTGCATTGTTTAAAACGACATTGCAGCAAAATAATATGAAAGTGTGTCTAAATAAGCTTCAAAACAATATAGCAGCAAAATAGCAAAATAACACGAAAACCTAACTGATATTGTAGGGGTATGGTACTAAACCCGGTTTTACGACCCTAAATTTATTATGTTTGGCTTATTTTATTATATGGACTAATACAATGTTATTGGGCTGAGGGGGTTTTGTGGAGGTAACCCTAACTGGACTAGGCCCATTAGGGTACCATGATGGTGGCCATGAGACTCTCTATATAAGGAGGTCTCCACCTCCTTATTAGGGGTCATGCTCAATAAGAGCCACCACCACTTTTTTGTGTCTGTAAACAAGAGATCCTCAGGATTTCTTAGCAGTCACCTCCACACCCCCGAAAAACCATTGCAGGTCTCAAGCAGCTGAAGAAGGAGATCAAGACGTGGTTCGTTCATCTCGAAAATCCGTGGAAACATCGTCATGGATCAGGTCAGATTCATTTCGTGCTTCGACAGATATCATCACAAATTCACATTACTAATCACTTCCACCTCAAATCGAAGATCTAACGCAGACGATACGAAAACCTAAACATTTTACGATAAAATTAAACATATAAAACCTTCATAACAGTGTTTATATAAGTAATAAGTAATAACCACCTCGTTGACGAAGTTAAGCACGATTCCTGCAAATTACACAACGGCGAACAGATTATTATAAACTTATTATTAATGAAATGAGTTGGAATTGAAAGATATGAGATGATAAATTGATAATTAACCTTCGGAGCTATCGGATTTCGGAGCCATTGTTAGGGTTTTGACTTATTAGCGCGGGAAAAAGTTTAATGGATGCTTTGATTGATTAAAATATTAAATGGAAGTGTACTGTGAAAGAAAGCGTGATGGATCCGGGTATGGGGCTCCGAAGGAAACAAAACCGTTTCAGTTATATGACGCCGTATCAGCGTATTGTACAATTATTATTGCAAACTAGTTTTTCTACCCGGGCAGCTAGTAAAATCCCAGCGTTGAAACACGGGCGTTGGTAAGACCCGAGCGTGTTACGACGATGAGTTGATACGAATTCGATATCGGTTGCATTCGTTACGATATAGACATCACTGGTAAAATTTGAGCGTTAAAACCCAAAAAATTAATTTGTTAAATTAACATTGAAGAAACAAAATATTTAAGGCGATGTATATTTGGTTGGCAAACCCGGCAGTGGTAAAACACAAGCGTTATGGTCCCGAGCATTGAGGCGTTAACTTGACACGAATTCGGTCGGTTTTGATTACGTAAATTACGGTACCTAATCTAAAAAACGAAAAAATATAAAAATTGAGGCGAACCAACGACCAATTTTGTGTGTGTGTGTGTGTTGGGGGGGGGGGGTTGTCGGTAAACTTGAGCATTGGTAAAACCCAAGCATTGTTGGTCATGGGCTTTAAATAACGTCGCGAGTTTGCGTTAACTCGGTTGGTTTTTTCAGGTGTATTATGTGACCAGAACTGGAAAAAAAATGACGTTTGATAAGTTTGAATTACGTTTATTATGGTAACCAAACTAAAAAATAAAATCTATCAAAAAGTACGGTGCCGTCAAGTGCGGCACCAAAGGTCTTTTTTATATTATAGTAAAATAATATCAAAGCCCCTCAAAAGTTTATTAGCTATGCCAAAACAAGGTTATATGAATAAATGGTGTATTAGCAATGTATCAATGAACGAAAATGATTCATATAAGTAATTACTACTAGTTTTTAGCCCGCGGGTTACTTTCAGGTTTTTATTTTTAAATGATTGTGAGTATATATAAGTGTTAAAATTAAAGGTAATAAGTTATGCATTTACCTGGAAAAAAAAATTTCTAATTTTTTTTGTTTATGTTTGTATAGAGTTGTTTGGGTTAGTATATGTTGGTTAATAGATCTTCGTAAATGAGCTCTAATGGATCTAGTGATTACTTTAAAATTTGATTTTATATCATGCTTAACCCGCCAACGTTCAGGTATCCTAACCCCCTTTTTTTTCATTGTGTTCTAATCAAATAGTATTTTTTTAAAAAGAGCTAAAATGTGTAAAGTGTTTAATTAAAAGGATTCATATTTACATAGATGTTGCGCACTCATTATGCGTCAACTAATATGATACAAACAGTTGCAAAATCTCCTAAATGTATTCTTACAAGGGCAAGGAAATTTGGTACAAAAAATGCATCTCTAATTCATAGTTATGTGGGGTCAACTTTAAGAGCTCACTTTAACTTCCATTTGTATTTGTAACCTGTTAATGAATTAAGTTGTGCTCTCTTTGATAGCTATTCTTACTTTTTAAAGTTTTTTCAGTGTCTCCTAAAAATCCTCAACACAAGAGCTTCTCATCACCTACAATTTACCCAATAAAATGTCATTTTTTTATCAATAAGCTTATTCAAATTTGTTATTACTAAAAAAGCATTTATAAATGATAAGAGATAACCATATAAAAAAGATAGCAAGAAACATACCGTCTGTATTAGTTCAGCAAAAACATTTCATGAATTGTCCAAGTTTTCTTAACGCAACTTCATTTACCTAATGCGCGTGCACATACAATTTAATGAAATGTAAAAATATAATTTTAATAGCATGCCTATAAATTTTAATAAGCATAATTATACAAATGAATTTATGTAAAAATATAAACCTGCAACAAGATGCATGCTAAGACAAAAGGGCACATATATTAATGCATGCACTTAGTTTCATTCTTTTGTGTCACGAGCAACCATCAACTTACATCAATACTCTCCACCTGCTCCCCATATGCAAATCATTAATAATTTAATCACCACAATTTAAATGAAACTCATATAAGATAATATATAACTTTAGATAACATAATTATTATCCAAATTAACATAACCGAACGGATAATTAAGATGAGTAGGTATGTTGTCCACTAGATCAATCAATCAATCAATCAATCATACCCAGTAAAATCCCACCGACAACAGAGCTATAGGTAGGGTCTGGGGAGGGTGGGATGTAGGCACACCGTACCTCTATCCAAAGGAATAAAGAGGTGGCTTCCAGAGAGACCCTCGGCTCTAAGAACATGTGTATGAAGCAAAAAAATGAAATCAAAGTTTAACAGTTATATAAAAAACTACTACTAATTATAATAATATTAATAAAAATGTCACAGTTTAACCGCAATATAAGTATGTTGTCCACTAGGAATGAGAAAAATCGGTATTAGTACCGATTGGTCTTGATCTCATCCCTATTGTCCACCCACCAAGATTACTTTTATGCTAAAAAAAACACTAGTACATATCCAAATCCACTTCTTGTACTATAGAGCAACTACCTAAGGGCACCCACAACGCTATGTTTGTGGGTGTCATCTGGCCTAGGCGGCATAACAGGGATGAGGAGACGAAGGATGGGACACGTTGTGGAGACAGGTTCGGCGGTGGGGGTTTATTGTTGCACGTGCATGTTTAGGCGGACACAATGATGGGGCCGCCCTCTTTCTCCCTCACGTACACACACATTACATATATTGTTTTAATGTTTTTAATGGGGTTGTAGAGGTTTGGTGTGTTAAAGAAAGTGACAGTTTTTTAGAATAGTTAAAAATCTAAGTGGCAGATCCTGGAGTTCAGTGTTGTTGGTGCTCAAATTTCACCGTTAGCAACCATCAACCACAGTTAATTGTTAGAACAAAATAAGTCAGTCACTTTTCTCACTATCTAATAAACCATCAACCTACAACAATATCTTCTCCATGTCCCTCCATGCAAAGCACTTGTACTACAACATCAAAACTGCATGCATATACCTTAACAAAAATTGCATGCATATGTTTAAGTCTCAACTGCTTCCTCTCCACGTGTTTTCCATGCAAATACACTACTTGTACTATAAACAAAACAAAATAGTAACATATATATTAATCCACTTGTTTCATTCTTCATCACACGTGTTTCTAAAACTCTCCACATGCTTCCCATGCAAATCACTTCTTGTAGTATAAATCAACTATCAACCACCACAAAATATTACAACAACAATGGCAAAACTTGCACTATTTGCACTCGCCTTCATGGCCATTGCATTGTCTTCGGTGTCTGCCATCAGAATTACCACCATCATAACCGCTAGCACTTCCAACCATGGGAATTTATGTGACGGCATTTCCAATACCCATGGGTGTATCATGGACGGACTAGACAACCATTGGCTGCCGCCGTCATACGGGCTCCACAACGGATGGCGGCCGCAGTTTGACGGGATCCAGAACGGATATTGGCCGCCAAATGACAGACTTCACAACAAGAACAACGACCTTATGAAAAGGCTGTGGTTGTGGTGCAGGTCCGGATCTTCAACCCTGCAACGGACGGCAAAGTGGGCCCTTCACCAAAGGCCAAACTGAAAAGGATATAATCTTGAACACAAAAGGTTAAGAAATTAAAGGCTTATTGTTAATTTTTAGATTGAAAGATGAATATGGATTATTCAAGAACAAGTGAGACTCAACACAATGGTTGGCGGCTCTGTGGAATAGAATTAGGTTCATATCAACGCTGTATTTTTTCAAATTTCTTTTTTGCACTTTTTGTTTAATTAATTTGCATTATTCATCCTTATTGTTATATACGTTTGGCAAATTGACCCTAGACTTTAATAATGTATTGTTTATTTCTTTTTGCACTTTTTCTTTAACTAATGAATAGATGTTAAAAGAATTAAAAATATATAATTAGTTCTATAAATTTTAAAACACACATAACATACATCAAAAACTAAATTTCTTATTTTCTTAAATGCTTTATTTTTAAATTTATAAGTTTTAATGTTTTTTTAAGTTATTTTTTAAATATTAATTTAGTGTATCATTTAAATATATGCAAAACATAAAAACTAAACTTTTTAAAAGTAATCTAATTAAATATAAACTAATTGTAAAGGTAGGTGATGATGTGGTGGTTTGTGAATGTTTGTTGTTGTAAAAGAAAATAGAGTTTTTGAGAAAAAGTTTAAAAACTGATGTGACCTATGACGGTTTATGAAAGTTTGTTGATGCAGATATTCTTATGGTGATCTAAGTGTTTGTTTTAGTCTTTGTTTATTTCCTTCTTTCAAGTAAGAGTAACAGTGGATGAAATAAAGGGAGTGGTAGGATCCCACACTAAATGTTGTTAGTTGGTTATTTCATTTCTGTTTCAGTTTGTAATCATAAGTAGGATTGCTTGTTTTGAGAAATCTTATCAGAGAAAATTGTCCCAGCTACTTCTCTTAAATCTTTCAAGCTACTTTTTTTTTTTGGTATATTGGTTTTTATTAATACTAACTATTATTTTTTGGTCACCACCGGTCCCAACTAATGAATTGGCTCATGACGGTCCCAACTTTTAACGTATTTGTTCCCAATTGTCCGCGGCTTATAGAATCCTAACGACATTAGTTGTAAATCACCGAAAAAAACGTTTTTGGTCGAAAAAGTCACATTTTTTCCAGAAAACTCAACATTTTTGTCCCAAACATTTGTGTAACTTTGTATCGGACCTTTAGGAATATTAGTCTAGTAAAAGCCTCAATTATTGAGGTCTCCGGAACCCTAGAACCATCGTCGGAATCGGTTGGTGGTGCTCAAATGGTAGTGGTTGGTTGGTGGTAAGTCAATTGGTGGTGATGGCGGTGTTCAGGTGGTGTTTTCAGAAAAAAATGTGCTTTTTCAGCCAAAAACGTTTTTCCGGCGACCTCCAACTAGCGACGTTAGAATTCTGTTAGTCGCGGACCGTTGGAAACAAACACATTAAAAGTTGGGACCGTCACCAGCCAATACGTTAGTTGGGACCCGGCAGCTACCAAAAGTAAATAGTTGGGACTAATAAAAACCAATATATTTTTTTGTTTCTTGAATGCCCATAAGTGGTATTATAGCGGTGCTATCTATATCGATTCTTATAAAGGAGAGATCGAGAGAATATTTGGCAATATGATTCGAATGGGTTCGTGGCCAATTCTTTCCATAAGAACGTTGAATTATATTATACTATGACATGAACTTCTTACGAAAGATAAAAAGGTAACATCATAACATATACATTAAACTTACAAGCAGGAAGCATGCATAAATGCATGATCGATGTTGCGCGTCAATGACAATTTGCCAGCTTTTGCGCCGGGTAAAAAACTAGTTTTACTAATAAAACTTTTAGCTTTTAATTTCGTTATCATAGATAATGTCGATTACATGAAAATCATGTATTTACATATAACTTCTTATTGATTTTCATATAATACTGCTATCAAGGTACGTTTCTCATTTCACGAGTAACAATCCACGTGTGCGTAACCAAGTGGAAATTAGATGTAAATCTACTGTCGTTATGTGAGTAAGGTTTCTTGTAGCAATTAATGTAAAAGTTTGGAGTGTCGTTGGTTATATTGTTGGGATGGTTTATGGATTATTATATGTTACAGAGTATAAAATTTAATTTTGATAATATTACAAATTTGTTGAAAAACTATAAACTAAAAAGACAAGGTATCATTTTATTATACTTATATTCATTTAATTGATATATTAAAGAAAATATATTTTCTTTATTAATATAGAGTAATTATTATGTTGTAAACTTGTAATGGACAAAAACAAACTAAAATTGATATTTGCTGACGTGAAATGTTATTTTAGAACTAGGCTACTAGAGTAGCGTTAGTATAACGTTTTTTAATACCCGAGTGAGTCACCATATACATAACTACCATTGAACTTATGTGTTGTTTGTTTTTTCTGAAAAAGGTCTTCGCAGTCTATTTTGTCTGCGTTGCATGGATCACGCGTAAAAATTGACATCTGCAGATTGTTTGTTTTCTCGAAGACGTTTCATTAAAAAACGTTTGCGCAAGCTTTTCTTGATGCAAACTTTGCCCATACACTTCTGAAATCTTCTAAGGTAACACTACACCTTACCAACGCACAATGTCTACCGCCACCACCACCCACCGTCTGCCACCACCATCATTCACACCCACCACCACCACCACCACCACCACTGTCCACCACCACCCACCACTGCCACTATCACCATCCAGCACCACCACCATTCACTACCACAGTTCGTATACCACCACTAGTTTATGTTAGAAATCTATAGGCGTTAAAAAACATACAGTCTTCTTCTTGCAAACCACGGAGATTTGGTCCACCTCTTCTTCTGCAGATGTCTGTAGATATGGTCCGCAGACTGCATATATTTTCTCTTAAAAAAAACAGCACCTTAATACCTGTTGAAAGAAATAAGTTGACAAAACAATATTTGTT